>NC_056726.1:208891068-209066068 GCF_019279795.1 Protopterus annectens
GCGCCGAGTGACCCATGATGTGACACCTGCAACAGGTGGTGGATGGACAGCAGGCCTTCTACAAGCACCCCTGTCAATCTGCCTGTGTGGGACCTTGCCAGCATTTTGGCTATGGCCAGTGTTTACACTCACTGGAACCATAGTTGCCACACTTTCCTGTTCAATGTACCCACCCTCTGACTGTCCAATATCTGTGACCTCCAGGGACTGGGTATGTGTGGGCATACTGACTGTGTGCGGTGTCAATGGAGGCAGAAGAGGGATGTCTACCTTTGGGACAGATTCAGGCCCAAACACCACCACCTGTACCTCATTGTGGCCACCATCATCAGAGTCCAAAGAGACACTGACATCAGATTGTGTAGGGGACAAAGACCAACCCCACGATCACCTGTGATAAGAAAGAAAAAAGCACTGCATGAATATCTGCACTATTGTGTATGAAAAATCCACCAATACTCATAATAACAAAGACCACAACTGGACTAGCGGTCAAACTTTTATCTTCTCTGCTTTCATCCAAAATAGACTTCCTCAGAACAAAATTCACATTCAAGTCACGACCTTTATAATAATCTCTAAAAGTAAATCAAGTAAAACATGATTGCTAAAATGTACCTTTTAATTAAGCAATATGACACTATACTTGATAAAACAACACATAAAAACCCAGTACACCTATCTTAACAAATATAATGAAATACACGTTTCACTGTCTAATTTAATGTCCGTTCAACCTTTTGTTTTTTAAAAGGCATTTTAGAGTAAATGCCTCATTTAAACCAGGAGGCTTATCTTTTCAAGTGTCACTGCCAAAGTGTTTTTATTTGTTCAACTACACTCCTGTGATTATCCAGTCTAAGATCCTTATGTACCTGTTCCAGAATGTAAAATAAAAACATTCTAACCTGTTTACACATTAAATTATGTTTAAATAGGGCATTATTCTGGCCCTTAACTTTAATAGAATATAAATGTTCCTTAACAAAACAGTGTCATGCTTACCAGGTGCAGGGCCATGGCCTTTGCTAATAATATCTGATATCTGAAAAGTTGAGGGTAAGGTAATGTCAGTACCAATGCATGTTGTAGCAGAACAAGGTAATACATCCATATATCTCAAATTTACAGTAGCTACTTTGTTACTTGTTGTATTGGTCACATTCTGAGTATGAGAGTACAACTGAGTTAAAACCCTCCCCCCAAACAACAAAGACCTGACACCCATGTACATTTATGTACAGCCTGACACACTGACTGCTACAGTATTACAGTGCTGATCACAGTAAGCCTCCCTGCATGGTCCTCTGCTGTAGAAACTGTGGCACCCACCTCAATGATGTATGGTATGATGGATGCCTGTGAGCTGTTGTGTGTGCCTAGTTTCACTAGGAATTCCTCAGTGGCCAAGAGTGGTTGTTCCACTGCAGGGCCTCCATTGTTGATGGCATGATCCCTGGTTACATCTGCTGCCCTTTGTTGTGCAGCATTGATCATGTCCGTTGCACAGTGTTGAACCTGCTGATATGTCCTGCCTTGATGGTCCATGCCAGTCACATCACGGGCAAGGTCTGCCCACAATGCAGCACACTGTTCCCTGTTTTGCCTCCCTTGGACAGTAGGATGTGATGATGTTGCCTTAGTCCTTCCAGTATAATTTCATTTTCCACATCAGAGAAGGGTGCATGGCATCTAGGATACATGATTCTTGAAAGACAACAAAAGGGGAACACATTACAGGATCAGAAATGTGGAAGTATACTATGTAGAGATATAACAAGGACAAAATGGCTGGCATTATCCACTGCTTGCTCACACATGTCATACTCCACAGTGTGCAGACATACTATGTGTGTGCATACAGCTAAGATAGTAGCAATAATCAGGTATTCCCATGTGTACCATGACAGATACTGCTATATGATCATATACCCAACACTTAAGTCTACTGTGGTGTGTCCCCTACAGGCAACCCCTAGATAATATGTCATAGGAACAGTGCCACACAATTAGTAGTGTGCTATAAAGGGACAGTCCAATGAGACCAGTGTGCCACAATAACAACAGACAATGCACACTTGATGTATTGTATGTCCTATGTAGGTGTACGATAATAGAATATCAATGACATGTCATTATCACAGGTCTATGACAGGCTTAATGCTGTAATCCCTATTCCCTGTATATCTATTCACCCATCTACATCCTGTTGTACACAGAATGAGTTACATACCTGATGGAGTGCAGTACTCCTCTTTTGATATGTGGTGATAGTAAAGTTTTCACAAAGGTGTGCTCTGTGTGAGAAAAGTATTATACAGACTGATTCCCCATAGCCAGCTTCTTGCCTTTTAAAACATGCTTTTTATCAGCAGGTGATTGCCTTTAACCCAATCTGTGGGTCTGAATTGCTAATTGCAGCTAACACAGCTGATTTGCACTGTCATCAGCTAATGACATGCAACCACTGTACAATATATAAGGCCTTTGTGTAGATTAGGGACCCTTTCTGAAATGTTGTGCCGGTCATTACTAGCCTGAGGAGTCTATATTGTTGAGGAGACTACATCATCACAGAGGGTAGGTCTGTAGTAGAAACCTTGTCATAGAGATATGTGTGCTACAGGCTGCACCAGCTGCTGCAGGTAATAGACATAGGCAGAGAGTGTGAACACTTTGGAGGACAACAACCTGTAGGAGTAACTGTGGGAGTTGTGTCAGCCTTGTTGTAGAGGCAGAGCTAGAGTGAGGCTATCCTTTCAACTCCAAATAAGGCATGTCTTTAACATAAGTATGTTAGGCAATGATATCGCTAACACAGTACTAGGCAACATGTTTGGTGTGTCCTTGAGTAAGATAGGGTATAAATATAGGAATATGTCCACCATTTGGGCAACTGCCAGGCCATGTGTTACAGTCTGATAGTAATTTGTAGCTTGTATGAGGGCAGGCTTTATTACAAGCAGGGACTTCCAAAGTGTATGTTAGCTATGCAGCTGTTATAATCTGCACAGTGACTTTGGAAGGATTGTGTGGTGCACTGTGATATTAGTGGCCCTCATTTGCAGTACCTGCATTGACATTCTGTGTGAATGCATATTAATGCATGATGTGACCCTTTATGCATAAATAGTTTTGCTATAGGGATATGTGAAGTATGTTCCTACCTGCAGGCCTGTGACCTCCATTAGTGAAAAGCAAACGTCATTTGAAATGCATTATGTGGATAAAGAATGCATGACTCAGTCATTTATTGCTGCCATCACAATACTGGAAATTCACTTCTACACACCACTGGATTTGAACCAAGGACTGTGTGTGGCAAAATGTACTATTTGCAAGGTGATTAACAGACTAAGTTACTGAATCACTGCTGCAGTAGGTGTATTTGCAAGATATATTTGCACACACACAGGCTGTGACATACATTTTATACATCCATCAGTATGATCATGGCTTTATATGGATGCATGTATGCACCAGAGTCCCAGCTGAATATGTATTTTGACATTAATGCCTTAGCATGTGTCTTTCTACATGTTGCTCCTGAAGGGCACATTTACTTGCTATCACAGGCCTCACTTAAATCCATTATAATGTTTTTGGCTTTCTAGTGGTGTATTATTGCACCAGGGTCCAAGGTACACTCCCATTTTTACTCTTTTTAATTTAATTACTTTTTAATCAAGTTTGCATGGCTGTAACTGGCAATTACTATGTTTTCTTTGAACCACCTGTTTTAAGTAGGGGTTGTGTGCCATGGCAGGTTAATACAGTGGTTTTCAGGTGCAATGGTCTTGGGTTCAAAATATGGGACAGATGTTTATTTTGTAAGTGTGTATTACATGTTTAAAAACACATATAGTCAATATAGCTCTATTTAGCTGAGCTTGGTGAAGCTGCACTGTGCGGCGCACTATGCAGCAACATGCTAAAAAATATAAAGAAAAAATAGGGAGATAGGAAAGTGGTGAAATGGGGTGCAATCAAGGGGAAAACACAGTGAAAAGCAGGTACAGATGTGCAGGAAGGATGTAGGAAATAACCATAGCTATCCATTTCTTGTTCAACAACTGCTGTGCACTTTGACAGAATTTGTACATGACTTTGAAATCTCAACCTCAGAGAGAGGGGTGAGGACAACATTACTGTGTAGTCAAGCCAATTGGACCAAATTAAGTGTGTCCAATGAACATGTGTGTGAAATGGAGAGTTATGTATGGGATGATATATATATATATTTTTTTTGAGACAGGTCCCTATTTTTTTAAGGTGAGAGTGGAATGGTGGGGAGAGGACATAGTTACTTCTGGGGGAGGTAAGTTGGGTAGGTGAGGATGCATTTTCAGACAGACAAGACAGCAGACAAGAGTGGTGTGTGACACATGAGGGGGGTGAACACCTTGTATAGGGAGGGTGCTGTGGAATCCAAGTCTCATGTGCCTCCAAACTGCAGCAGTGTGACTCACATCCTCACTCATCAGACTGTCAACGCTGCTCCTTCACTGCCCCGAGGATGGCAGTGATGGAGGCTGGGTACCAGGTTGAGGCTGCCCCACCAGGGTGGCCAATATGCCCTCAATCCAGTGCAGGCGGCAGTCAAACCCAGAGTAGACTATCCTGCACACCAAGGCCAGCAGCTCATCCCAAGTGACAACACCCCTACCACCACTGCTCCCAGAGGGGCAGGCTCCCTCCTGTGGGGCAGTACTACGCAACACCACAGGTAGTGCAGGAGCAGGAGAGGGAGCATCACTGGTCTGGATTTCAGACATGCTGGGACCTGGGACCATGACCAGTTGAGGCAAGGTAGCCGGATCAGCCGGAACTGGCCTACCTTGATGTGCTGTGGTGAATGAGGAGGTATACCAATAAGTTAAGGTTAGTAATAACTAAACCATTGTTATTAACAGAATGGAACATCATTTTAATTAATCCAAATACATATTAATGTATAGTCTGTGTAACATAACAGTAAATAACATAGTCAGTATGGCAACAGCATGCCAGTAAGAAGTAAACCATACAGGCAACAAAATAGTTAGTTTAACAAAGTATGTTAATAGTGAATCATAATAACACATAATATTCCATCACATTTTGCTAAAATATAGTTAGTTAGGAGCATATAGTAATATTAAATCATAATAATAAATAACAATAATTAATAAATAATAAATAAATGAAGATAAGGGGTGGGGAGAGAAAGAGAGGAAACAGTCCATTACTGAAAATGAAGACTATATCCCTGGAAACACTGATAATAAATACTCTACAGGCATGTGTCAGTTCTGAGTACAGTGACTACAATTTTCCTATAGGTAATGTAGCACATACATACCTCTCATGCTGTTAGCATGGGTCAGTAGCAAATGTAGCAGTAGCAAATGTAGGTACACAACTACACAGAACACTTTCTCATAATGTGGACTTCTATAACTATCTAGGTGTTCTGTAAGCAGATTTGGTAATACATTGAATTCCAGGTAATCATTTTTCTGGTAATCCTGTGACAGATGGATTAGGCAGTTTTAATTACATTACGTAAAATTGTGACACTTGAGAAGCATGTTTATGTACAGTACATAAACTAGACATCTGTCCTGCCTTAGTTGTCAGGTATGGGAATATAACACAATATCTGTGATTGCAGGGGGCATCTGCAAAACATTTAACTTTATTGGTCTTGCTGATAACTGTCTGTGAAATATAAGCACAATCATATCTGCTCATAGCATGGGCTACCTCATCCATATACCATATACCATTTGTTCCTGGAGTTGGCGAACAAGAGAGCATTATGCAGCTGAATTTGTTTTGCATTCTACAACTATTACAACTATTACAGTGCTATACTTCACTGCAGTGACAGTACAACACACATGCATGGCATATAGCAGTACTGCATTTATTGAAACAAATTTCTTTAGGAATCAACTATGCTGCTTAACACTTTATTGGTATTTCTGATAAGTGTCTGTGAAATGTAACCAAATCAAATCCGTTTATAACATAGGCTACCTCACCCATATACCTTTTGTTCTTGGAGTGAGAGAAAAAGACAGCATTATGTGACTAAATTCATTTTGCATTCTATAACTATTACAGTGCTATACTTGACTGCAGTGACAGTAGAACACGTGCATGGAATACAGACATACTGCATTTATTAAAACAGATTTCTGTAGGAATCATCAATGCTGCTTAACACTTTATTGGTATTGCTGATACATGTCTGTGAAGTCCATACAATATCTGCCCATAGAGTGGGCTACCTCACCTATATACCTTTATTACCTGGAGTAGGAGGAAGAGAGAGCATTATGTGACCAATATTGGCCTGGAGGCAGCCTTGGACCATACTTTGAGTTAAACAATACAGCTTGCAGGCCATTAGTTTTACATTCTACAGCTATTACAGTGCTACACTTGACTGCAGCAACCTTACCATAGACAAGTAATGCATACAGCTCTACTGCAATGGTTATGACAACACAATCCTGCTGTACACCATTTTGCTTACGGTTATTGGTATTGTTTATTGCAATACTGTTATTGTTCATTTATTGCACTACATCTCTACTTGCCCATTTATTGCACTACAGCTCTACTTGCCCATTTATTGCACTACAGTTTTTATGGTGTATACTTTATTGCAGTAAATGTTTTACTCTTTCTTGCTTATTGCACTACTGTTAGCATAATAAATCCGTGCATACCACACTCATGGCGCAACTTGGCCAGGTGCCCGGCATTGGAATCAACATTGTGAGCCCTCTCAGCTGCAGCTGTTGGGAGAGAAGTACACCATTATGCATACTAGTTTTGCAGACATTCAGCTTGCATATTGGTAAAACAGAAAAAAACATACTTAAATATTTGTGGGGCATACTCAGCTCTGGCTTCTTGGACCCAAGTGTCCAAGGTTCTGCTTTTTTCCTCTTTAGGTCATCATAATGGTGATGACACTGCTCACCTGCATGGGCAATACCATTAACACTGGTGAGTTCCCTGGCCAGCTGGTCCCAGGCCTCCACCTTACACTCCAAGCCATGGAAACTGTCCTACAGCCACCTGGATTCATGATTTTTTACCAGGAGTCCAACAAAGACCCTGGACGTCTGAACATCCCATCTCTGTGCACAAAAGCGTGCACCTTCACCAGCACTGCCTGCCATATCACCAGTTGATCATACTCCAAATACTGTTACAGAATTCTTGCCTATTGTGCCTAATATAGGCTGTTTTCCCACCCATACACATCACTGAGCCACATTCAAAAAAGCGCTGTGTTGCATAGCAGTACACAAACCAGCTAAGCAGTGTGAAAACTTGCACAACCGAGGTTTTAGCACTGTGCAAAAATAGCTGTTAGCATTTTTAAGCAGTGGTCAGCACAGCACAGCACAGCAGTGCCATATTTCACAAATTTGTTTTAAAATTAAACATGTATAATAAATTAAATTATAGACATCTTATCATTGCTACAGTATTGAACCGAGGACCTACTACACATTAGGCCATATCTCTACCCATTTAGCTACTTGGATATTATAAAAACTAGTATACCTTCACATATACTACTGGGCTACCTGTTAGTGTTGGTAAGCACCACGTCGTGCAGTGAAAACATGCTTAAATAGACCCAGACATAATTAATTAATTACATCTGGTTTCTATTTCTAGATGTCTAGCAACTGTCGGCTATGTATGTATGAGCACTGCTTAGCTCTGTGGTGCTGTGCACCATGTAAACAGCAATTTAAAAAAAAGCAAAAACAAAAAAAACAAAAAGCAAAATATTTAAAATAAGCAAAATGCATCATGATAATTAATTACATCTGGTTTCTATTTTTAGATGTCTAGCAGGTGTCAGCTGTCTATATGTGAGCACAGCTTGGCATCACTGTGCTCCTCACCATGCCATGCAAACATACAAAAAAAGAAGAAAAATTAAAATAAAATATTACACATTCGACCTAATCCACAGCATTCCAATAGTAGTGGGGAGCAGTACAGGCCATCCACAGCCACAGCCACAGGTCATCTCTACACTTCTCCCTACACAGATTCAATAACCCTGTTCCTATGATCTCCCATGGCAGTGCACCATCATTAATATGCATGGTGTGCTGCCGATGGGGAACCTTGACCACGTACATGGATACTTTCCATGTAGCCTCTGCATGGTACCTACATGGAGTTTATTAAATCCTGAGGAATATGAAAGTTCAAATTGTACATTAGTGTTCTGATGCTGTGTGGCATACTAACTGTGTGAGATGCTATACAGCATAGATGATTTATTGTTATGGCAGTTACAAGGGGTGACTGCTGTTTTGAGGGGTGCAGGAACAAAAGCCCATGTTCTGCTAGGACACACACTAATCTATCATTTCACCTCACTTTCTAACCTGTCCCTTGAATGAAGTACCAGTAATCTGTTGCAGTAGGACTGCATGACTATTGCATGCGTGAGGCCTACAGACTACGAATGGTGACATGTCAGTGGAATGGGTGTCTGCAGTTTCATGTGGATGTAATGTCTGACCAAATAGCCAAGTATAGTTGCCTGCATAATTTACCTGCTCCATAGCTGCAATGACATAACATAAAAGTCCACTATACTATTGTGTATGTTATGGACTTACCTTGCAAGTGCAGCAGCTGAGACAACTATAGTTTAGGGCTGACTCTGTCTGATGTGAGCAGTGCACATCAATACATGGATAGGTAGATGATGGGTGATTTGGTTGTTAGCAATTTTAATATATGCATGAGAGTAGGAGTAAGGTAGGTGTCAGTTCCTAGGTCCCTAGGTTGTCAGTGAATGTGCTATGCATTGTCTCTTAGCCAAAGCCATGGCATACCGAGCATGTCTACGTCTGCCTATAGGGACATCAGCAGAGGATTCATCCTCTGAGTCCTCCTGCGAGTGTGGCTGTGGTGACCTAGGCAATGGTGGGGGGCTGTGCATCCCTTCCCTTTGCTGATCCTGCTGCAGCTGTTTCCACAGGATCAAACTGTGTAGCATAGCACATACTGTGAATATCTATGGACATGTGGCTGTTGTAGACTACATAGCTCCGCCAGATATATTGAGGCCCTGGAACCGTGACTTCAGAAGCCCAAACACACACTCTATGATGTTAGTTTGCAAGTGTGCCTCATTATAGCATTCTTCTGTGGGTGTGTGTACATTTTTGATAGGTGTTATCATCCATGGTTCCAGGGCATAGCCAGCATCTCCAGTAAATGGCCGTGTGAGATGTCCCCAGTAGCAAACATCTGGTACAGCGGTGATGTATGCCAGATATGGGAGTCATGATAACTGCTAGGGTTGCCAACACACACACATTCAAGATAATCCCCTGGGCATTGCACATGACTTGGCAGTTGATGGAGAGCTATCCCTTGCAGTTAACATAGACTCTATCCTGCTCACGAGGTGGTGCCTTGATGTGTACATGAGTGCAATCTATGGTACTCAGTACTTCAGGGTAGTGTGCTACATGGTATAAGTATTGCATATTGCTAGCCCTCACCTCAGGGTCTAGTGGGGAAAATATGTGCTCACTGGCATGTGGGAGCATAGCATCCAGAAATTGGTGGAGTATCCTGAATGCAGATGCCTGTGACACCCCCATCGTGTCCCCAGTTGGTCTTTGAAAAGTACCTGTAGCTAGTATCCTAAGGGCTACACATACTTTAGTTTCCTTAGGGATGAGTTCCCCTCTGTTAGCTCTGCCTCTGTGTTGAGGATGGTAGAGCTCAGGAGTTGAGGATGGTAGAGTTCACTGAGCTCCTGCAATATGTCCCTGTCCACCCTGTAGTGCTCTAAAATTTCCAGCTCATGTAGCTCCTGGAAAGATACCCTGGGCCTGAACACTCTTCTCCTTCTTGGCTTAGGCCTATTGTCAGCAGCACCAGCAACATTGACTCCAGCATCTAGCACATACAGATGTAGAAAAGCGGCAGCAACCCCTAGCATTATCTCAGTTAAAAATTCCAAGTCTCTACTCCAATGGTTCAGACTATGGAGGGAAATCAAAATGTAGGGTATATGCATACCTTATACAGTTCTGCTGTAGGTCCACCATATGGGATTGGGTAATTATGATGTAGTTCACCTGCCTAGGATGTAATTGACCTGATTTAAGGGCCATGCTTTAGTGCACAGTGCGGTGTTGAGAGCAGCGTCGCTCAGCATAGCTTATACAGAAGTATATACTTTAATTGAATATATCCAGTTTTCCTTGACAGATGCCTAAGTCATCACTGTTATGTGGGTAGTCTGCTTGCATGACCCTGCTGAGCTATGTGGTGTGCTATGCAAACACATGTGCTGAGCACTAAAAAATCTTAAAAGTAACACAGTGGGAATATGAAAAATGTGTAGGAGCCTACATGAATGGGATATGCTGACTTAGTTGCCCCTTTCAACAATTCACCAAAGGAACCTCATTTGCATACATATTCATGCTTAAAGCCTGGAAACTACATGGTTCTTAGCCCTGTAAGCTGGGGTAACAGCACGGATGCACCATTATACAGACATGATGCAGGGTCCTACAATACATTTGTGTAAACTGCATTATAGATGTTTAACATTTTTTTTCTGTTAAGCATGTTTGCGCAATGCAGCACATAGCACAAACATGTCAAAATTATTTTAAAAAAATGAATAATTTTCAATATCCCTTTCCTTTTACAAACATATCCAATGTATGTTTTGCACATGTATGTATGTATGTATGTATGTATGTGATCTACTATTTTCAGGGAAGTTATGTCCATATTTGTGGACTTTTACACCCACAGTGTAGACTCCGTATACATGGAATATTTCTGCGTACAATACGACCGTGTACACAGAGTCTGCACGGATGCCTTTCACCCAGTTGGATTGCTCCACGTGTCTCATTTGCATCAGATTCACCTGCTTAAGCAGAAATTTGAATTGCACAGAAGTTTCCCTGTTGGCGCATGCTTATGATCTGTTAAACGATCTTTACTGAACCTAAAAAAGTTCACAGTCATGTACGCATCATGCATACATGAAAAAAAAAACATGTAGGCTTTACTGAATTCCCCCCTATGTGTATACATAATGCTACATATGAGTCAGCATTCAAAACATATCATGCTCAGTCTGTTTGAATATCATTCCACCACCTCACACTCTGTTCTGTCACTCTTCCAGTGAGGAACCTAACTCTGCAAATAAATAACTTTTCCTAGATATATTTTATATCATCAGATTAACATTTGCTTAAATAAAAGATCATATAAGGCAGGGAAACTCTTTGCCTTCTTTCTCTGTTGGAGTAAATACAAGTCCAGAAACTCTGCATTGGAAGGGAGTGATTCCACAACTTTTTTTTTATTTTAAACATTTAAAACATTCTAAGCTTAGTCGAAGAAAAAGATTTATATCAACAGAAAAATGCCAAATCAACGGAAATGCATATTAATGAATCTATTTGCATATTAAATATGCAACTCACTTAAAACAACAGCATGGTGACAGTCATACTGCATTTTAAAAGAAAACCAAAAATGTAAATTACTGCACAATAGTATATTTCTACATGGAATAATATGCTAAAAATGCTAAGCAAATATATGTTACCCATTAATTCAAAGAATAAATATTGTAATGTAGAATAAATATCAAGTTTGTAAATAAAATATATTAAATCAAGGAAAAAAACGTACTAAACAATATGTGATATATATATATATATATATATATATATATATATATATATATATATATATATATATATATATAAATATAGGTACTTTTCTGCTAATGGGGCAACAGTTGTGCCACGAAAAACAGTCTGAAAAGTAAGGGAAATGTTATTGAAATCACATGCTGACTTTTCCGTCTATATTTCGCAGCAGGACTGTTGCACCGTTAATGGAAAGGGGTACTTTTACTTTTCCGTTAATGGTGCAAACTTGCTCAGTCAGAGCCCTTTGGTATCAGCCTTCACTTCAGAGATGTAAAAGCCCTTTTTCCATTAACAGCGCAAACTTGATCAGCCAGAGCCCCTTGGTATCAGCGTTTACCTCCGAGAAGTAAAAGCCAAACAGGAAAGGTGTCATCACAGAATCCTGGGGGAATCCACTGGTGACTGGTCTATTTGCGGAGGTAATTTTCCCTATTTAGATTGCGGGTGCTGAAAATTTAGTTTGCTGAGGGGGTTATAGCAGCATCTGAAAGACATATTATACCTTTTTTGGGTGCATATCAATGAATAAACAAATAAAATAATATAATTACCAGCTTGACTTTGTATATTGCCATTTGTTACCTCGCACCTGACCAGATTTTTGCAGAATGTCCAGATTTTTAAGTCATATTTTTGGTGTTCTCCTTAAAAAAATGTGTGGTTGTTTGGCAGATCATTTGGGATGTAATTCAATAATGACCAACATTTGAATTTTGGATGTCACATCCTTTAGAAAATACATGTTATATCAAAACCTGTTTTTCTATGAATTGTCTTAGTTTATACCAGGTAGCAAGCAATTAAAATCTGTCCGTGATGTTGGAAATTTGTCTTGCGTTACTTTGACTTTGTCCTGACTTCTAGCGCTGAGGTTGATAGTTATGTCCACTAGGCTCTGTTTGTTACTTATGTACCAAATTGCAGACTACCACCAGTATATAGACTCCCCATGCATCTCTTACATAGTGTAATGTACCATAAAGTGAAATTACATGCTGACTTGAAAAGTACCCACATATATATATATATATATATATATATATATATATATATATATACAGTTCTTGTTATTTTTAAGCTGACCAATTAAAGGACTAATATTTATTTTGAACTCCTACATTTTAAATCCTTACTGAAAACAGTTAATAATGTCACACCAAAATCCAGAAAGATATAGCCTTGTGAGAAGTTTCTGTATCTGTATTACTGAATAGACAAAAAGTATACTGATTTCAATAAACATACCTGCCTATTGTATTAATGTTCCATTTTAATGTGTCTTTTCTGTTAGAATAAGTAGTATTTCATACACGTCTCTCTGCTGGTCTCTTCCTGCTTGCATGTCTCCAGTCTATTTCTACTTGAAGATTGATGATCTTTTTAGATTTAAGAAAGGAAAGGGTGTGTTCTGAAGAGTCAAAAATACTTGTTCCTTCTGAAAGAAAGATTCTTAAGCTTGTTGGAAATAAAATGCTGTACTTGATACCACATCATAGAGGTTTTATCAGTGGTAAGCATGCCTTCCTTTTTCCCCATTAGTTTCTATGAATAGTCATTATCAAATCTGATAACAGAACTGTCAGTTTTCAGAGGGGGGGTTTGCCCTAGCAGTTTTAATAAAGAGTTCTATGTCCAACTTTAGGTTTTGTGAGAGAGCTATGATCTATACACCACATGACAAGCCCTTCTGAAGTTTAACTTTTAGAATCCATCTGGTAAGGAAATTAACCATGTTTGAGTCCTTCCATTTTCTCAGACACACTAAAAGATTTTTACATTATTTCATCTTTCCTGGTTTTCTAAATTACACACCTTGTCCAGTAGCCAACAAAAAGAACCAAAGGCATTTTGCTGAGCACCAAAAACCAGGAGATATAATAAATGGTGGAAGCACGAAGAGTTTATTAAGCAAAAGTTAAAAATAAAAAATAGTAGTAGTTTTATTAGTTTTAACTATTGCTTACTAGAGTCTTCGTGCTTCCACCATTTATTATATCTCCTGGTTTTTGGTGCTCAGCAGTGCCTTTTGTTCTTTTAGTTCATTACACCAGCGTCTACTGTGCTGTTTTGGTGGGCGCTGGTTCCTTTCCTCCTTTTTTGCTGTGGTTATCCAGTAGCCAATTATTTTGTTTTAGCAGCAATATTAGTGTGGTTATCTTGCTCACCCAGTCTTCTATCTATGTCATTTAAAGGTATTTCTATGGTATTCATGCATTCTGTTGTTAAATCATAGATTTTAGAAGTTCAAACGGTTTCTTGACATCCTCTTGTATATTGTCTTCTTTTTATCCATCTTGTCTGTTTTTAATTATATTTTTATGGATGACAGTATCTTCTTGAAATCTTTCTTTGTAGACAAGGTCTCCTGACGAATAGTTTTGGAAAATGAAATGCATCAAGTGATCTGTTGTATTTTCTGACAATTTTCTTTTCCTTTTTATTAAATTTTTAATAATATAATTTGATCCTGAGACAAAATGCATTTTTCCTTGACTTCTAGCACTGATTTGATCAAATGTGATAGTAAAATTCTATCAAGAACTCTCTAATAGTATACAGCATGTAAAATCTCTGCACCCAACTGCTGTCTTCTCCACTGTACGCTCATTGTTCTGTTGCCTCTTTTGTGTAGCCTCCCACCTCCGCACCTGGCACCCTACAAATGATTCATGTTATAAAGTGCTCATTACATCTTGCATTTATGTAACTCTCTCCCTTCCTTGCATCACAGACTGTGCAGCAGTCATTTGTAGTTCTTTGTTTTACTGGTTTAAGTCACACGTATTGTGACAACATTTGCTGTTCATCTCTCTACTAGCACCTGCAGTGCAATGCCATCATCTTTCATATATATATGCATTTGTCACCTTCAATGTCTTATCATCCTTTGCAGTGTTCCCCCCTCCCGCACTTCCTTCTGATCCCTTATCCCTTTATCCCTCCTATTTTTGAGGTTTGTCTGCTCGTGATGGAGTCATCAGCCTGGCTACTATTTCCACCCCTATTTAGTTTAATTAACTCTTCTGTAATTTAATTACTCTGGCAGTGTAGTGCAGAAGATCAAGACTATGGACTCCAATGAGATTTACTTACTTTAAGTCTGAGTTTGACTCTTTCAGTGTTTTGTCTAATGTGTGTAACCATTAATAAGTCACAAGTTAGTTAACCACAAATAGCAAACACCAAAACCAAACTAACTTAGAAACTGATAAAGATAGAAACCTTCACAGACCACTTTGAGACAGTATTTTTTAGCGCTTTCTTTCACATTTATTATAGTGAACTTCTTCAGAAAAAGAGGAGACTTCCCAAACTCCTCTTTTTATACATACAATCCAGGAAATGATGTCATTCAATTAAATTTTCAACATTAAAATTGTTAAACCTTAATATACGTTCATCCAATTGTAAATAAATGTATAAAATACCTATATATAAGTCAAAAATCCATAAATAATTGTATACTAATGTTGTATGTATTACATCAAATAATGCAATATATTTTGTGTCCTTGTCAAAAAATTTTTTTTTTATTATTATTGAATGATGGAGGATGTGTGTGTGTGCATGGGCACAAAAAAAAATTTTTTGAAAAGGACACAAAATATATTGCATTCTTTGATGTAATACATACAACATTAGTATGCAACTATTTATGGATTTTTGACTTATATATAGGTATTTTATACATTTATTTACAATTGAATGAACGTATATTAAGGTTTAACAATTTTAATGTTGAAAATTTAATTGAATGATATAATTTCCTGGATTGTATGTATAAAAAGAGGAGTTTGGGAAGTCTCCTCTTTTTCTGAAGAAGTTCACTATAATAAATGTGAAAGAAAGCGCTAAAAAAATACTGTCTCAAAGTGGTCTGTGAAGGTTTCTATCTTTATCAGTTTCTAAGTTAGTTAACCAGACAGCGATCCCAAGGTGTTCTTGAAAAGAAACACTTACACCTAATCTGTTTGCTCACTTAACAGATAACTGCAAATAAACAGAAATGTTTGCATTTACCCTTTAGAACTATTTCATTTCAATCTGTCCTTTAATAAAACCTGATTATACCCTCCCACTTTGTCAGGTGAGAAGCCTTTGGCCTTTTCTAATCATTCACTGAGCATCTCAGGAACCTAGACTGACTTAAAAATCCACATTTTAAATAAAACTGATATGCAGCTAGACAAATAAGCATCATTATTTCACAATAAAATGTGTTTATTGAAACGTATAAAGCATCTTCCTTGAATATAATCAGCAGGAGCATAAAACTATGTGCAAATAAAGAAGAAAAGGTGAAGAAAGCTTTTTTTTATGTTAATATGCATACAAACATTCTACTGTTGACCAATGTCCCTGCCTTTCACCAAATAATCAAAGCTAAATAAAAGCACTTATGATATTGCCACCTGGTAGATGAGCTACTTCTGTAAGACATGGTTTAATTTTTTCATGGCTGGTCAATATGACTCAGTAATTTTTACTCTAGCTAAGTAAATTGCATTGGATAATATAGTATGTATGTAAATACATTCCTGCTGGAGTTAGCTTATTCAATACTCACAGCTCTTTGGCTGATTCACTGTTTTCAGTACATTATGATTGGGTTTGTGTCATGTGACTATATGTACTGGTTCAGAATTAAGTGAAAGCAAAATAGATTTTATGAATATATACACGTGTGTGTGTGTGTGTGTGTGTGTGTGTGTGTGTGTGTGTGTATATATATATATATATATATATATATATATATATATATATTCCGATACATATTACATGTGATATTTAATGTGCAATACTTAGTTTCAGACATGCAGGTCTTTTATAGAAAAGAATGAATGTCTTCTCTCCAGCGGTGGCACATGCTTTTATCATTTAACCAGGTAGCCAACATCTGTGTGATTCATCTCTTGAAAGAAAATCTGTAACTAAAAGCAACTTGATCTGAGTAAGCTCTTTTACTCCATATATAGCTGCTATGTCCAGCTTTGAATAAAGTAAGCATTGTATTATTAAAAGTCATCTTAGTTTAAGGATCATATTTACTATACACGGTGCAGAAGAAAGGTAGTATGGAATTACTACTAACATAACAAACTGATATGCCTGTAACACTTTCCTGCTATTTACGCTGAAAAGGAAGTAATTGGCATTGCACTCAGATGTGTGAATTGGCTCATACCACAATTTGCCCATGCTTTGCAGGGCTACTCTGATGGCATTTAATGTGCCAGCACACTGTCTGGTGCCAAAACAATAGTATGACCAACAAAGCTTGATTTGTATTCCTGACCACAGGAAAGAACACCATAACTATATATCTCATTAAGAGATCACATTTGTTCCATATGACGTACACTTGGGCAAACACTGGAGAAAGTACAATATACTGCAAAGAGAGAACCAGAGTGGCATTTATTATAGAAATAAAGAAGAGGTTTGTTAGTTCAGCAGGATCTGTGGTCAATGACATAGTTTCTGGCTGACATACTCCTTAACACTTTCCCTTTTACTTAGCAAAAGTTCAGTTAAGCATGTGGGACTAAACGATATAGTAGGAGGATTTCTATCGCATACTGTCCATTGCCTTCACAACTGTACGGCATGCCTTTAAGATGACTGTGACACTATTAGTTCTGCTTTCGCCATACAAAATCATAGAGCTTATTTCCTGGATTTCAAATTCCTGAATTTGTTAAAATGAGCACAGTCACCATGAGAGTCCAAACATCTCTGTCTAAGCAGTCAGACAGCTGGAAATGAAAGAAACCTGTCATGGACTGCATGAACTGATTTACAGAATAATGCATGAATGTAGAAGCAAAATTATATTTATTAATGTTTAAATCAGGAGCAGAAATGCCTGTCACCACTATAAACATGATTTTTAATGAGTCTATAAATCGGATTGTAACTCTTTGCTTATATGCTTACTCCAGGTTTTCATTCCGTACTGGTTTCTGTTTTTTGTTGTTTACATGATAGGTATGCAGCTGACAAACATCATCCCAACCACTAATAAAATCACTGACCTTCACTATTCTACACTAAAAGTACAACACAGCAGTTCAAGGCATAGCCTCAGTTTGTGAAACCTCCATAAAGTTTCATTTACTTTTTCTAATTTTTTTTTGGATGGGTTTGAACATGAAACCAAATGACTGAACTATTGTGTAAAAATATTCCTCCGTACTGACCACTGAAGTACTGCTGTCTACAGTGGCTTTTGTAATGTGCACTAGCCCATATGATGTCATCCAGTAGTTAAAGGCCACAAAGATTGCCACATCTAGCAAATAAATAGATTCTCAAATTATTTTTGCTCTCTGTAAACTTTCTATTTTCAAATAGAGCATGTGGGATGCTAACACAACCTATCAAAACTCTCATAAGTATGGGAAAATATTTTTGCTACACAGTGTGCTCAGCTTTGCCATAGAAATGACCCATTTCAGCATGCTTAAATCTATGAATAAATACACCTATGCTGTCATTTAATGCTTTGCTTCTACTGAACAAATGGCTTATGAAGCTGAAACAGTGAGCTGTATGGCCTTGAATGCTAAAAAACACTCATCAGCTCCACAATATGCCGCTGACAGTTATATAATTATTGATAATAATAATAATAATAATGATGTGCTAAGTGAGCCCTTAAAGCTGCCAGTTACGTGTTTCTATTTTATTAGGAATCTATTCTCAGTGTCAACTTACAACTCAGTGAGACACTCACACAGCCAGATAAGCCACATAAATAACTAACTAAATAAATAAATAAATAAATGTGTACTACTTCTGTCTGTATCCTAACAAGAGCAAGTAGCATCAGCAAAAGTATAAAACATGGAGTTAGCAAATACTTCAAGTTTTGTTTCAGTCCGTTAGGTTTAATGCTTAGGCTTAGTCTTTCTGTCTCATTAGAATATCCCCATATGTTGTTTTTAATAATTGCATCTACTTTTTTCTTAATAGATACACATAAAAACCTAAATGATTTTTATTTTGGTAGACAATACTTTAATTTTGAAATTGCTGGGAAGATTTTGTGTTGTTCTTTACATCATCCTGAATGCAGGCATTGTATTTTACAAAAGAAATGGGGTCTATATCGGTTTACATACGTTTGTGCGAACGACATTCTGTCACCTGCAATGTGCCGAAAATCAGAATGTCGAGCACACAAACAATTGTGAACCAGATAGTCGACTACACTTATGTGAATGCACTACTGCATTCGCATAAGTGTAAGTCGACTATCTGCACAGAGATTGCGGTACAGTGGGGAGTGGAAATTCATCCACATCCCCACTGTAGTATGATCTCGGAGTTAGAATATATAAGTAGAGGGGTGTGGGGTGGTGCAGGGGTACTTGCCCCCCTGCAAAAACGTGATTTGTTGTATAGGAGTCTGATTTATATCAGCTCCTATATGGCTATCATATGGTGGTTTCGACAACAATGTCGAGTCATATGCGTTGAGCATTTGGTTCGACATTGTCACCGTTCATTTTTTTTAATTTCAGTAGTATTATTAGTTTTTCTGAATGGAAAATGTTTTTCCGTTTGAATAAACAATAGTAAACTGTCTATATCAGTTAATCGAAAGCTTAATTGAGCGAATCTCTATTTGTAATTGAGCGAGTCGCTATTTGTTGAACCTAATTAAGCAAAAGCTTAATTAAGTGAACGATCGTTTAAGTGAAACGTTTCAGTGGGAAAAAAACTAGTTGCCCAGTGACCAACTGTAACAAATAAAATAAAATGTAAAACTCTGGAAAGTGGGAGGCTTCACCCCCCTCCTCACACCTCCCAACTAAATATACCAACTCCGAGATCACACAACAGTGGGAAAAGTGCAAATTCCTGATGATGGCCAAACACATCCTTTCCCTGGGAAAACTTTGCTTAAACAATCATTCTCTTAATTGAGCTTTTGCTTAAGTAAGTTCAACAAATAGAGATTCGCTCAATTAAGCTTTTGATTAACTGATATAGACCCAAGAAATGAATGCAGACATTGTGTTCACACCCTTGTCAGGTAACTTCACATGATACAACTGGTTTAAAAGACTGGATTTGTCTGTTTTACTTCAATGCGTGGTTCATTATAAATAGTAAGTCCAGTGCTATGATTCTGAAAGAATAACTAATGAACATAGGATATGCGTGTTGCAGTCTGAGATGTATAGGCATTCTTATTTCTCCAAAAATGAATCTCCCTGTGTTGCTCTGTATGGATTCAGCTACCTTTAGAGATGAACATGCTTCATTCAGTGTCACCACACACTCAGAATACATGCATACATTCAGACTTCATCCATGTAGGAGAAAAAACAAAGACCATGTGAATGGTAAACAGCCGATGCAGAATGAGTATAGGTCTGCAAATCTTTGAATACCACTATAATACTGAGCACAACCAGTAATTATCTGCATATATATATATATATATATATATATATATATATATATATAAGCATTTATTTATTTGCAGTTTGGTAACCCGTTAGGCCATCTGGTTTACTGACCTTTTCACATCTTCACTTTGTGGAAACAGCCATACTTTCAAAGCTGGTAGATGCTGAGTTATGCAAAGGTTCAGAAACGTCACATGGCTCCAGCAGAAAAGCAGATTCAGGTGTACCCTATTAAAAACTGCCTTTCACAGCCAGAAATACAATAGATTCCATGTGTGATACATGTATTTCTTGGAAGGATGGGTGACTACATTAATTTACCTAATAAAGCGTAACAGACGTTGGTCATTAACTGACAATAGTGCGTTGACAGTTTTAAGAGGTTCCAGTATGACCGGAAACTTGTTAAAACTCTGGTATAATTAACTTCTTTAAATAATTAAAAATCCCTAGCTGTTGTTTTCATAAGACTTGTAGCAGCTGAGGTGCAAATGTAGTCAGTCCACAGCGGCTAGGAAATGTCATGTTTCACACTTTTTTCATAAATGTATAGTTGCAGCAGAGATTTTATGACTTGCATTTCTCTGAATAAAAGCAAGAAACAACATCCATTAAAACTTGTTCTATGTTTGTATGTATGTATTATGTATATATGTATATATGTATGTATGTATGTGTGTATTTATTCTGGGTTGCATTTTTTGGGATAAAGCATGATACATTCATTGGTTAATAATGTGATTCAATTGGCTCGATTCTTTGTTTACTGTTGATCAGGTTAGTGTTGCTAGGTCTGTGGCCTATTTTCAGGGTAGACCTTAGATGCTTTTCACTCAAAGTGGAGTATAATTTGCAAGGACAACAGGAAGAGTTCCTTGCTCATGAGATGAAGGCCATTTCCACTTATAGACAATGGACAGTGTTCCAGTAACTACTATGGCAGTGATTGCTGCACAGTACAACTGTTGGTTTATGACACCCGACCTCACTGGTGTTGGATATAGCCATTTCTGAGGCTTGGGCTGAAGGGGTCCAGTTGCTAGAGCTTGAACTGCCTCTCTGCTTACAGCATGGAGGTCCTGCTTTAAGTTCAGTTCACATCTTGACTTGTGTCTGGGTGCTTGCAGTTGCAGAGTCTGTGGAAGCTTATCATTATTTCTGTGCAGGAAGAAGCAGGTGCACAGTGATGTTGTTGATCTGCAGTGCGTTGGTTCAAGTCAGGGGCAAGATGTTTCCGGAACCGTCAATGCATGTGGCATGGAGACTGTCACAGATGTTCCATATTTAAGTGCAATACCGCTCAACATTTTTGTTCAAGAATTCTAAAAATAATGATGGGACAAATGTCTAGAAGCACGGATATTTTTTAAAAATTACTCAAATTCACTTAAAATGTTAATAGGACAGCACTGACATGTATATTCTGAACAATAAGAAGTATGAAACTCTAAATGTCTGGCATTATTGACTGACTGTAATTCTCAATGTTGTTGTTTGTCTTTCGGCTTTTCCCGGTAAGGGGTCGCCACAGCAGAACTCCGGTCCGCTAATGATTGGCAGTAGATTTTTACGAAATGCCGAGGTGCCAGCTCGACGCCCAACTTTCAACGAAGGCAAGCCCATTTACACAGGCATGTCTTTCGAACACTTCCCAACCGCAGGGAGGACATGCAGACTCCACACAGAAGGTACTCCCAAGCCCAGCCGAGAATCGAACGGGAGAACCTCTTGCTGTGAGGTAACACTGCTACCGCCGTACCACTGTGGCTGACTGTAATCCTCAATGTAATCCTCAATGATTTGCCATAAAATTAAAATAAATATATATAAAATTCAGGGATATCGCAAAATCAGGCATAGTTGATAGGTATGTTGCCTGTTGTTTCTGTAAGTCCTTATTTTAAAAGATTTGTATAGGTAGAGGGGAAATACTGGTGAAACTATTTTCAAAAAAGATGGACTTTTGAAAGAGAATAGAATGTTTGAAGGATGTTACCTTTTGTCCAATGTACAGCATTTGCTTAATGCCTTCTTTATGGGAAAAATGTGAGACAACAGCAGTTACTTGTACCAAAAAAAATTCATATGAAGATGGACTATACTGTTCATCATTGCTGGTATGTTACAAGGGCAGACATACTACCAAAAATGATATTGCATCCTTTTGTATTTTATGTGTCATGTAAAGCTACCTGTACATATATAGCGAGCATAGCACAACTGATATGCCAGATATATAGAACAGATTTTATATTATTTAAACAGAAGGAGGTTTGTCAAACACTGGGGATAAAAGGAATGATAACTGACTCAAATTTAGTGTATGACTTTCCTAAACAGTAGATGGCCATCTTGGTCTAATCAACTTTGACTACCTTTGAGCTTGGAGCTCAGAAAAGTAACAAGTACTTTTCTTGTTTTTAAAGTTTTCTAAATGGTTAAGGTTCTGCATGCTCTGAAGATGCCACAGATGGGGCTCTGCAATATCGTATGCTGTAAACCTGTATGTCTCAACTACTATGAATTAAGCATAGTGACATGATTTTTGTTGTCAGATTTTACCTTGCTCCTTCTAGATTTATTGATTTTTTTCATAAAGTTATACCTTTCTAAGAATGTGTATGGCTGCATATAGTATTCAATAAGTAAACTAAACCTATACAAAAATTCTTTATTAATAACTACATATAGTTTATGAACTAAAAACTTTGTAATCTGAAAAATAAGAAAGTGCTCCTCTTTCATCCTGCCTGTCATGACTTGTAAACATCAATGTTGTGATTTTTAATGCTCAACAATTGAGAGATATTTATGTACCCATTGTTAGCTATCTTCATTTTCCATTTTTAAGCAAGTTTATATGCCTTGTTTATAACTTTATACTTTCAAAAATATTGGGGTTATCTGCTAGATACAGTATTAAAAGGCTAAAGTAAATTTCTTTGCTCCAATACTACTCTCAAATTGTTATATGATAATTTTACAGTAACACCTTAATCCAACTTCTCTAGCATTCTCCCTAGAATATCCTAACATAAATTTCAGTACTTATCTATGGAGACCTCAAAGCAATCGTAATGTAATTTACTCATCTTATCTTTTTTTTTTAAACTGATATTTTCTTCATGTGCTTAGACCGAAGTTTTATTTGTTTTATCATGAGGACTTAACTCTGTATTAGTTGAGAAGCTCTGACTTTTAAATGAGTGACATCTAATGTACATAGTTGTATATATGTTGTCAGTTTTAAGATATAGATGTTTGTAGTTATGTTGTTAGATTTTTAGTTAGAACGTAATTCACCTAAGCAGCATTATGGATGCCCACGTCTAAGTTACATATCTTTGGAAATGAAATAGTTGTTACGCTCTAAAGCTTTTGAAAATCACTTATTTAACCAGTAGTTTTTATCTTTTCAGACCTCTATTATCAAAATCGCTTTATGGTTTATGCAAAGCTTTTCCCTTCTTCTTAATTTTTCTTTTTTGTTCAGCTGGTGTTTTTGCCTATAATTGTTTTCAACATAACAATTGTTACATTATAATTGTGGTACAACTGTTTTAGATATGAATCCATACCATATCAATTTTGTTTCTCTTTTATTGTTTTAAATGTCTTTTTATGTATTCAAAACCCAATAAAAAGTTTTTTGGAAAAAAATCAAACAATTAGTTACACATAAACTGTCAAACATATACTGCCAACAACACCTATGCCCAGAGATTTTTGGTTTTTGTAAATGCTAAACCACTTCACCAAATTGTTCCCCTACTAACCAGACAGTCTTCGTGATTGTGTCCTCACTAACATTTCTTTCAATTGCACCATCCCACTTTTCAACCCTTCCCTAATCAAATCTGACAATCGTGCTGTGATTTTATCTATGTAAACCAGCTTTGTAGCCTCAGATAACTTTTTTACATTTAGGGATTACTCAGAAACTAATTTTTAGTATTTACTGATCATACTGATAATCACTAATGATCCAACTACTCTGCTGCCTACGTCTTTGATTTTTACTCCCTGTTGTAGAGATGCATTGATTGAGGCATCTGTTCCAATCAGGGATTAGCATAACGGCAACTTTATGGTGGAACTACCACATCATCTTTCATTATAGGCTGTGTCACTCTGTGACAGTACAGCTTCTATGGGGGTTTCTTCATTCAGAAGGTTCTGTAAGTACTCCTTCCATATGCCTTTGATGTCCTCTAGACTTATAAGTAGGCTGCTGTTGGCATTCCTTATGAAGGGTGTCTGACTATCTTCTTTACCTTCCTGTCTTTGCCTTGCAACATGATAGAGTTTCTTTGTACCATCTGATGAATCCCTTTCCAGAAGCTGGTAGAATGTGTTTGATGCCTTGTTCATTGTTATTGGAGCTGCTCTCTTAGCTTCTTTGTTAGTCAATCTGTATTCCTTCTTTGCCTGGTCTGTCTTTTCTGTCTCCCAGTTTCTCCTGCATTCCTTTCTTCTGATGACTTCCTGGACTTCTGCATTCCAGCCCCAGTTTTCCTTATGTACCTTATTTCCATACCTAGCTCAGCCACATGTTGGTTCTAGAGTCCTCACATGTGCTGGTTTGATGCTCTACTATTTTTTCTTCAACTCTGCCTATTTCCTTTTCCTCCTACGGTGCTAGAGCCGAGTATTTTGTTGAACTCATGTGCTTTCTTTCCAGTTAACTTACAGGTCTTCAGCCTTGTCTGTAGAGCCTTCTGTGACCACTGATTTCATCTGACTGTCGCAAACAGTGGTTTATGCTGTGGACTAACTGTTTCATTGGGGTGATTTTGCAATCACTGATTCTGCCCCAATACCTTCTCCTTAGTAGGAGGAAGTCTACCTGAGTTGCATGTTGGCCACATTTGTATGTAATATTGTGACTGTCTTTCTTGCTGAACCATGTGTACACTACCATCAAGCTATTTGCCAGACAGAAATCTAGAATGGCCTCTCCATCTTTATTACTGTTGCTTCCCCCATGTGGGCCCAGGCAGTTTGCATATCCTGTTCTATCTGTCCTAATTTGTCCATTGAGGTTCACCATTATCAACACCAGCTCATGTTATCCCACTTTATCTGGTAGATCATGCAACTGCTGCCTGAATGTATCCTTTTCCTCACTGTCATAACCTTGCTTTGGGGAATAGCTTGAGATGATGAAAGTGCCATATCCTTATACTTGTTTTTTAAAGTATCACTTAAGACATACGCAAAAACACAGTAATGGAAAAGAAAACAAACCATATTAGCATGTTTTCCATTTACATACATTAGACATCATATATGTTTTCTTTCACTATACCTGTCATTGGTCTAACATTATATAAATTTCTCAATTCCTGCCTTCCCTTAACCCCCACTCCTCCTTTTTCCTGAACAATATTCTTATTGTATTGTTTCCCCAATTTTCATTAATGTTTATGCAATTTGCTCCTTCTCTTATCTGAAGATCCCTCTTCTAGTTCTTTTATGCTTTTACAATATTTATTACTGCAAATACAATTAATTCAGCTTTGATTTCCATTTTATTGTAATTGCTTTTTTGGCAACCAAATGAATTAAACTTAACAAGGTCTTACCATATCTAAGCAATTCAGTTCCTGTGTCCCATCACAGCAGAATCTTTTCCTTGGTTACAGCCATTTGCTCACCCATTATTTCTGACAGAGTACTCTGTAGGGAATTTTTAAAATCTGCCAACTCATTACACTCCCAAAACATATGTTCCTGGCTAGCTCTTTCCTCCCCATCATACCTGCAACATTTACTATCTACCTGAGGAAAAAGTCTTTGAAGTCAGCTTGGAGTATAAAAATACCTATGCAAAAACTTCCAAACAAAAATAGTGAACCTTCTGGATTTTGTTGCATATTTGGGAGCCATACATGACAGCAGTGAGGTCTGCGGTGGGAGTGACAGATGCGTTTAAGGTGGAGGTGGGGTTACATCAAGGATCCGCTCTGATCCCTTTCTTATTTGCAATGGTGATGGACAGGTTGACAGACGAGATCAGAAAGGAGTCCCCATGGACTATGATGTTTGCAGATGACATTGTGACCTGTAGTGAGAGTAGGGAACAGGTGGAGGAGACCCTGGAGAGATATGCTCTAGAGAGAATGAAGGTCAGCAGGACTAAGACAGAATATATTCATGTGAATGAGAGGGAGGATAGAAGAATGGTGAGGATGGAAGGAGTAGAGGTGGCGAAGGTGGATGAGTTTAAATATGTGAGGTCAATAGTTCAGAGTAATGGTGAGTGTGGAAGAGAGGTGAAGAAAAGAATACAGGCAGGATGGAGTGGGTAGAGAAGAGTGTCAGGAGTGATTTGTGACAAACGAGTACCTGTAAGAGTGAAAGGGAAGGTCTACAAGAGGGTAGTGAGACCAGCTATGTTATATGGGTTAGAGACAATGGCATTGACAAAAAGGCAGGAGTTTCAGCTGGATGTGGCAGAGTTAAAGATGTTAAGATTTGCACTGGGTGTGATGAGGGTGGACAGGATTAGGAATAAGTATATTAGAGGGTCAGCCCAGGTTGGAAGGTTTGGAGACAAAGCCAGAGAGGCAAGATTACATTGGTTTGGACATGTGCTGAGGAAGGATGCTGAGTATATTGGGAAAAATTTGCTAATGATGAAGCTACCAGGTAACAGGAAAAGAGGAAGGCCTAAGATAAGGTTTATGGATGTGGTGAGAGAGGACATGCAGGTGGTTGGTGTGACAGAGCAAGATGCAGAGGACAGGAGGAAATGGAAACAGGTGATCCACTGTGGTGACCCCTAACGGGAACAGCCGAAAGAAGATGATGATGATTTGGGAGCCGTACATATGTCTGTCTATCATTACCTTGTAAACTGCTTTTCTCGTCTCTCTTCCCAACCTTTTATAACTTCCTCTGATTGATTATTATAGTTATAGTTTGATATTTTATATGCCGTACTAATTATCCCTTTTTTAACAGCAGCTTCTATTCTAGATTCAACTAAAAACTCTACCAGAGCAGGCATTTTGCTTAGGTTCCCTTATCCCTTTATCTTTGCATATTCTCTGATATCAATCGCTGGTAGCGAAGGCAATCTCTAGCCTACAGTCCAATCATCTTCTTGGCTTCATCATATTCATCATATTCAACTATCTTTTCCTCACTAGTTATTTGCTTCTAATACATTGGTTCCTTTCCCAGTTTTTAAGAGTAAATTCCAGACCTCTCTTGCCCATTTTTGTATCCCTACTTGCAGTAATCCCTATTGGCAAAATATCCTTTCTCCATTCTCATGTTGACTAAGTTCTTAGAATACTTTCTGCTACTTTAAGAATATAATATTCTGGATGGTTGTTATGATTCTCCTTAAGGATCTGCATCCAAAATCCCACTCTCTCCTTATTTCTCAAACTCCCCCCACCTGCTTCATCATCATCCCTTTACACTTTAAATGATAACCTTTTACTTAACTGCATAGCTATAAATTATCTCTTCAAACCAGGTAATCCTAAACCACTTTGTTCTATTAGAAAAGATCAGCTTATCACATTTAACTCTTGCCCTCTTCCCCAGATAAATTTCTTCAATTATTTATTAATTACTGTACACAACTTCTCCTCTGGTAGATAAAAATATGCCTGACTTTAAAAACTAAAAGCACTAAAAACATTTTAACTGCTTGTATTTTACTATCGATATCCATATAACAGAGCTTCCATTTTCTCAGTTTTTGTATTAACTTTTGTTTAGTCTCTTCCTACATATCCTTAGCTACCATAACAGAAGCATTTTTTTAATCCACACTCCTAAATACTTCATCTTATCATGCCTCATAGATATGGGTATTGCTGAACCAATTAGTGTGTGGGTACATAATTTATGGCTATAACCTCTGTTTTTTTTTTCATTTGTTTTATATTTAAAAAAGACTCGAAACTGTCTAAAAATGATCCACAACACTGAGATGTCCTTTTCTGGATTCATCAGTTACAAAATAATATCATCTGCAAATAAAGCCAACATTTCTTCATTACCAAGTCACTTATATCCTTGAATTTCTGAATCTCTCATTTTTTTTGCCATTGGCTCTAAATGTTGTTGTTGTGTCTTTCAGCTTTTCTCGGTTAGGGGTCGCCACAGCGGGACTCCGATCCGCTAATGATTGGCAGTAGATTTTTACGTGCCGAGTTGCCAGCCCTGACACACAACCTTCAACGAAGGTACACCCATTCACGCATGTCTCCACACAGAAGATGCCACCACTGATTCCGGGAACTATCGACCTATTAGCCTGATGAGCCTGGTCTGCAAGGCCATGGAACATATCATCATGGAACTCATAAACAAAGACATTGGTAACCTCCAAACTCTGGATCCCACCCAGTTCGGGTTTGTGAAAGGCAGATCATGCCTCCTGAACCTGATCAACTTCTTTGAGGCAGTCACCAAAGCCATACATGAGGGTAAGGTGGTTCACACAGCCTATCTTGACCTCACCAAGGCTTTCAACACCATCCCCCATTCTGGAATTATAGCTAAGCTCACTAAACTAGGTATAAATCCCTACGTCACAAGATGGGTTGCCAACTGGCTCACTGACAGAACCCACATTGTAAAAGTTGCAGACTATAAATCTGACCTCAAAGCAGTGACAAGTGGAGTGCCACAGGGTTCCATCCTGGGACCTCTCCTGTTTGGTATCTACTTCTCTGAAGTACAGGCTAACACATAAGGCCTCTGGCTAACAAAGTTTGCAGATGACTGCAAACTAGGAGCCATAGTCAAGTCCCCAAATGATGTGGACATCCTACAGAAGGGCCTCACTGAGACAGATGCCTGGTGTCAGAGCCATGGCCTCAAGCTCAATGCCAAAAAGTGAAGTGTCATCCCCTTTGGTAAAAACTCTGTACCCATGAACTACCACATAGGCAGCAATCTACTTAACACCAAATGTGTGATAAGAGACCTTGGTACCCAGTGGACAGTAGTCTCTCCTTTAATAGTCACATCACCACAGTAGTCAGGAAGTCCTTCTACGTGGCACACCTCATCACAAAAAGGTTCTCATCCAGGAAAAAAGAGGTCATTGTTCCTCTCTACTTGACACTCATTAGACCCATTATAGAGTACAATGCCCCTTTTGGAATGTACCTCGCAAGACATCTGCAGCAGCTGGAAAGGCCACAGAAGTACCTCACAAAGAGGATTACTGACCTCAAACAAACGCCCTACACTGACCGCCTCAAAAAACTCCAGCTTTACTCCGTAGTATATCGCCTACTCCGAGGTGATCTCTGCCTAACATATAAAGCTATGTCAAACCTAGAGCTGTTGGACATGCTACACCTAAAGAAATCCCATTCCCTCCAAGCTACATGCTCTAGGGACCTAAACCTTGTCACCACAATAAACAGGACATGCTGGAGGGATAGATTCCTGTCCCAGAGACTTCCCATACTCTGGAACAGGCTACCCATCTATGTGAAGCAAAGTTCTTCATTAGCACTCTTCAAGAAAAATGTTGATGAGTGGATGGGAAATAGGAAATACACATCGGGGATCACTTTTGTGTCTCTGCTCAACTGTGGCACAGGAAAATAACTTTCTTGGGTGGCGTAAGCCAGGGAAGCTTGTTGGCTAGGCTTACGTAGGCCCTTGGGCTGATAGCCTAGTACCTATCTATGAACCTATGAATCTATATGAAACTGGGTATGATGGGCCTTTACTGTCTCAGGATAATACAGTCACCACAGCTTTCTTCTGAGATGTTTAAAATAATGTTTAGCAAAATCATGCACATTATCTAAATACTCCCTCATTTTCTCTTTAGCACTCTGCAGTTGTGCCTTTTCTTGTTCTGTGAGATTCTCCTTATTCCCCAATTCTTTAACATTTGTCAGCCACTATAAATAATTCCTATTACTACTTAACCACATCTCTTTCACCTTTATTTCTACCCTGTTTTAAACTCATTCACTCTGGAGCAGCTCAGAAAAAGCTGCCTGCTTAATTCCACCATAGGAACTACCAAACATTAGTGGACCGGAGTTCTGTTGTGGCGACCCCTAACCGGGATAAGCCAAAAGACACAACAACAAAAAGACACAACAACAACAGTGCAGCCTGAGCTCATTTTCAGAAAATCCATTTGTAATACCATACAGAAAACAAATGTTCATAACTCTTTAACTATAAGAGCTAGACTAAAAATGTAAACACGATAGTTGTTCAGCAGACACTGACCTTTCCAACAATGTAAATGTTGATAGTGTATGTAAAGTCATTATTAAATATTTGGCAAGGAATGTTGATATTGTGCATATGTTTTACCTTTTTGGAAAAGCAAAGCACAATATCTTGGTCAAAATACCATGCAGACCCATACAATTTGAATTTAATTTATTAGTATGAATGTCAGCTTTAAAATGATACCTTAACCATTACTGTGTGATGCTCCTTTCTTGAGATATCCACAGAAATATGATTAATATATTATTTCTCATAATTGATAAATAAACAAAGCATAATATCTCATCACCTGTAACAGACAGAGGCTACATATCAATGTAGAAGTTGTACATCTGAATGTCAGCTTCAAAATGATGCATCATTTGTGTGATCACGATGCTCCCTTGCAAAGATATGGGCATAATAATGCAAAGTATTGTAAATGTATAATTTTCATAATCGTACAAGACTAAACAAACTGTGATATCTGTACATGTGTACAGTGCACAGACAGTTCTTTTACCATGTTGTAAGGAGTAACACTGTCTTCAAAATGAGGTATTACTTGGCACACTGACATGCTCCCTTGCAAAGTTATTTACCAAAATATGAAAAAAAAATCATAATGTCCATAGCCTAAGTAGAAAAAAAACTTTGATATCTGCACATGTGTACAACTTACAGACACAATTATTTTACCATATTGGAACCAGCAATACTGTCTTCAAAATGAGGTATTACTTGGCACATTCAGATGCTCCCTTGCAAAGTTATTTACCAAAATATGAAAAAAATCATAATTTCCATAACCTAAGTCCGAAATAAACTTTGATATCTGCACATGAGTACAACATACAGGCACCATTCTTTTACCATGTTAGAACTATCAATACTGTCTTCAAAATGAGGTATTACTTAACATATTCAGATGCTCCCTTGCAAAGTTATTTACCAAACTATGAAAAAAAATCATAATTTCCATAACCTAAGTCTGAAACAAACTTTGATATCTGCACATGTGTACAACATACAGGCTACATTATTTTACCATGTCGGAAATATCAATACTGTCTTCAAAATTAGGTATTACTTGGCACACTGACACGCTCCCTTTCAAAGTTATTTACCAAAATATGAAAAAAATCATAATTTCCATAACCTGAGTCCTAACAAAACTGATATATGTACATGTGTACAGCATTCAGAAGCAGTTGTTTTACCATGTGGACACATGATTGTAAATATACACATTCTTGGTGTAGCCAACATACTGCTGAATGGGTACATGTAAAGAGAAAAAGCAATGAAGGACCGCCACTCCACTAATGAACCCAGGGACTTCAGAGGCAGGCAAGGCCATCTGATCTGTCCAATAGCTGTGCTGGCTACCCACTCAGACAGCTGATACCACTGCAGTCTCATGACCTCCTTCAGTGTCAGCAGTCTGCCTTACCTATGCCTTTTCTCTTTACATGTGTCCATTCAGCAATGGACCCAAGGGATCAAGTTCTGAATTACTAAGCCCTTCCTGTCATCTAAACTCTACTCATGCGTGATAAAAGCAGAATAAAAAAAGAAGTATTACAAGATGGTTACTGGCATATTAGATTGTACGAGCTAGCACTCTCCTGAAACAGTTATTCTTTCTCAGCATCTTCACCAGCTCCTTACCACTGTTATTTGCCAAACTCAGAAAAATATATTTTACACAACACATTTCATAATAGAGTTTTACTTGCCATACTGGTCCCTACTTGGTCATGGGTGTTTTCCATTCTTCTCACAAGCTGCTTATTACCAATCCTACATAGCTCTCCTCACTCCATTGTGGAGGTCAGTCAAGAACAACACAATGCCCTCCTCAGTTAGGTGAACACCATCCTTCTGAACAGGTGAACATCTTCTGCGGTGATGCTGTCATGACAGATTGTAGATCCACCGACCCTGTGCATCTAGCCAAGCAAGAACCCATTCTGTAAACGTCTGGCCTTGTGCGCTGCTTGTTGACTGTTTGCTGTTTTCCATATCTGTCGAGGAATTATGTCAGACCACACAAAATGACAACATGGCCACCAGGACTGCAGGTGTTTAAAAATTGCCCTGATCTGAAACCGTAGCATTGCGAGTGGTTGACTGATGACATCATTCCCTCCAATGTGCAGCACAAGGATGTCAGGCTCAGGGTAGATGGAACACTTCTCTTCCAACAACTGCAGTACCCTGCTCCAATGCATACCTCTTCTTGCAATCCAGTATATCTTCACACTGGATGTGGGGAAGCTCAAGTTGTACTGGTTTTCAGTTATGGAGGCATGGCTGGCAGCCCGGTGAATGTAGGAATGGCCACATACCCACACTCTCACTTGTCGTTCTCCTGCTCGTGAAGCCATGCCAGTGTCAGAAGGTGGATGAACCTGCACAGGAAAGAAAATGCAAACAGATTACTACTGATGTTTGACAGATCTATTGGAAGACTACATATATATGTATATCATAATGCATTACCTGGATTAATGGATACTTGCATCTGTATGTTACTCATGAAAATACAAATAAACTGAAGAAAAGGAACTGTGCTTTCATCAATGAGTTAATGTTTGTACATGCACTAAACAATAATGTTTAAGAAATGTCCAATTAAATAAAACAATTAAAATAGAAATCTGTACACCATAGTGAATTATTAAATCAATATATACACCAAGTGGGACCAGAATTTGCTTCATATATTTGTTACATTTTTCAAAATTGCACAGTGGCTGAGAGTTTTACCTGAAAAATGATAATGACTCGGTGCTACATTGTAACTGCACTTATTGTTAATGTGATAATGACATGCATTTCATTCCTACAAAGTTATGCATGCACAGACACAGGTGATAATTGCTACGCATAACCTGTTGAATAGGCATTCATTATATTACCTTGTGCAGCTGTTATGTAACAGAGTCATTATCATCTGTTAGGAGAAGGCCATAGTCATTCAGTAAAAATAGTACAACACTTACTCAGTAAAAATAGATTCCATATGCTCTTAGAAAGGTGATAATTGCTCCACATATCCTTTTGACACAGTAAAATATGCTGCCCAGTGTTCACTTCATCAGTCTAACCATGTATGCACAAGCACTTCCATAATGCATGATTTTACAAAGCCATGTCTGACCCAGCTCTGTTATAAATGCTACATCTAAAGAAATCCCAATCCCTCCACACCACATGCTCCAGAGACCTCAACCTCATTACCACAATGAACAGAACAAACTTCCCATTCACATCAAGCAGAGTACTTCACTGGCCCTTGATGACTGGATGGGCAAGAGGAAGCTATGAAGGGGGAATTGTGGCTGACACCAAAAACAACCACAAAGTCTTCTATAGCTATAGCAAAAATCTCCAAGGCAATACCCAGATTTGCTCTGAGTTATTTCACAATAGCACCTCCTATACTGTGCCATAACCAGCCATTATCTACAAGCTACATTTTCCATAGGCAAGTACTAGGATACCTGCCCTTGTGAGCCATTTTAAGCCCAGCCCATTTCCCTTTTTGTGACTGATCCTAGCTCATTTGTAAAGGGTGCTGTTGTCCTCCTTAAGCCCTGGCCCAACCTATTTAGCTCTAGAAAAGGAGGGGATAAACTGAGGCATCAATTCTCACAAAACATTAAATAGTTATATAATTTGCAGATGTTCTGATATTATTTGTGTTGCCTGAGGTAGAACTCCAACTTCCACAAGCCATTTTCAGACTCAACCCAGGCTATGAAATCAACAGTGCGCAGACAAGTAAACAATAAGTATGAATTTTAAATATGCAAAGGAATTTTGGTACAACACCAGTGAAGGGGAGAGCCAGTGTTACTCATAACCTTGGTATGCACCCTGTAAATAGCTGCTTGAACAATGGATCTAGACGCAGGTACCATGTTAGGTGGGAAAGCAGAGACTGCTACTCTACCACATGGTAGGTTTACGATCTCTTCTTAGCATGTACTACGCTAGTAGCAAACTCCCCGGAAAGGGATGTAGCACTGACAATACATCTGACTTGCTTCACCTGCAACTAAAAGATTTGGTTCTTCCCATTCCTGAAGTAGGCAATGGTATAGCCTCAGAGGATGTGTCTGATCCTCATGTCACACACAAACTCCCATGCACTACGTATTACCTCTGAAGAAATTTCTGACTTCCCTAATAACTCAAATGATTTCCACTACCCACTCCTTAAATTGCTCTCTTTTTAAGAGGTAAGTGGGAAAGCACCAGTGCCTCATTTTTACTGCATTGCCCAATCTTAGTTTTTCATAGGTTCATAGGAGATTACTAGGCTAACGGCTTAAGGGCTCTTACAAGCCTAGCAAATATAACCAGATTTTACCCAATATATGGCCCCATAAGGGCAAGAGAATAGCATGGATTTGTGCCTGTGCATTGGGTATTTTGCAGATTGACCCCTGTCCATAAGGGACATACTGTAAGTACTACCCAGCTGTGAATTTGCAGTTCCCCATCCATTGATCCAAACTGCATTTGAAGAGGGCCAGGGAAGAGCTCTGCTTAATGTGAATAGAAAGCCTGTTCCAAAGAAGGGGTAATCTCTCAGACACATCCCTGTCTCTCCAGTATGTTTTATTTGAATCAATGACTAAGTTTATATTCCCTAGATCTGATAACCCTAGTGCTGATTGACTTGCAGACTTGTAGCAGCTCCATCAGGGCTGTATTTGAGAGTACCTTGAAAGTCAGACATAGGTCACCCCGTAATAGTCAGTAGGAGACAAAGTAAAGGTATAGGGCTTTTAGTCTATCAGCATAGTTCAGGTTGTTTACACCCTGTATTTTCTTTGTGAGGAACCTCTGATATGACTCCAGCTGCTGTAAGTGCCTAGTCAAGTACATGCCAAATAGCACACTGTACTCGGTTATTGGTCTAATGAAGGCTGAGTACAGTGGGATTATAATTTCCTTGGATCTGGATGCCATTCCTTTACTTTTATGTTGTGTCACATAAAAGCACTTTCTCACCACTGCGGACACATGACAGTCAAAGTTCAGGCTACTATCTATCTGTGTACCTAGATCTCTCACCTCTGAGTGTACTCTTAGGGGTGTGCTATTGATGCTGTAATTTGCAGTTGTATTTGACTTCCCAAAAGTTATGATAATGCATTTTTTTCACATTTAGTTTTAGGCCATGGTTCTGGCACTAATCATTTGTTTGACCTAGACCCTCCTAAAGGATATCTACGTCATTGGGAAATTCAGTGATTGCCCTCAGCTTGCAGTCGTCAGCAAATCTTGTCATCCAGAGGCCTTCCACAGTAGCCTTGACTTCAAGAGGTATATTCAGAAGAGGAGTGGTCCTAGAATTGAGCCCTGTGGCACACTACTAGTAACGGGCCTTTTGATGGATCTGGATTCACCCACTTTAACCACCTGTGTCTTGTCAGTGAGTCAAATGGCTATCCATCAAGTGACATAGGAATTAATGCCCAGTTTGAGAGTTTCTTTATAATTCCTGAGTGGGGAATTGTGTCAAATGCCCTGGCCAGGTCAAGATAGGTGGTATGCACTGTTTTACCCTCATCCATAGCCTTAGTGACCTTCTCAAAGAAATCTACCAGATTCAGTAGTCATGACCTGCCCTTGACAAAGCCAAATTGTGTCGGGTCCAGTGTTTGAAGTTTTTCTATGTCATTATTTGTCAGGTCCATGATTCATTTTACCTAAAAGTGACCTTATCATTCTATACTGAACTTATCTCCAGAAGTATGTACTTCTCTGACTCTTGGACTTTCCTGATTTTCTTGCAGACAAATTTTCTTCCAGCTTCACTGCACCACCCTCACCTCTGTCTCCTGCTTTCAACCTCACACACCCCCATCCACAATCCCCTATTTTCCCATTTCTGCAAATGGATTGGAATGTCACATCAACAGTGACTATCATCTAGCAGCAGTGTTCACACTGGTGGGTGGATAGCCCTGCTGTGCTACCCACCCTTCCACTGAGATCAGCTTGGACTGAGTCTTTTTAACACTTTCCAGAATTAAAAATAATACTTCCATGAGTCCTGACAACATCACTAGATGTCTCCTGAGAAGACCTACCTAGCAAAACCCCTCCATTAACTTTTCAAACTGAATCGCCCCCATCAGTTATATCCTAAGATATGGAGAAATGGCAGTTCTGGTGCACTTGCATAAAGGTGGTTGTCCCTCTATTGACAATGGAAATTACAGTCCTATTAGTCTCACCAGCATTATTTGCAAGTCTGTGGAATATTTTATAAATGAACTAATAAACAGTGACATAGGTGACCTTATATCTCTGGATACATACAAGTTAGGCGTTGTAAAAGGCAGATTATCCCTGCTCAGTCTGGTTGAGTTCTTTGAAAAGATTATTGAGGGCATGCATAAAGGACATACAGTCCTCATGGCTTATATGGACCTTGCCAAGGCATTTGACAGTATCCCCCATACTAACATTTCTGAAAATCTCTCCCAAGTCAACATTAACTCACACATAGACTGCTGGTACATAAATGGCTCTCTGACAGAACACATGCTGTTAAGGTGAGGGGGATTTTCATTACACAGAAAAAATGCCTCTAGCAGTGTCCCACAGGGCTCTGTCCTAGGCCCTCTCCTCTTTGGCATATGTTTTTCTGATATAAACACCAACATCAAGGGCAGTAGCATAGTAAGGACTGCGTGCAATGTGTTACAGAGCGTGACTGAGCATTCCTGCTCTGTCAGCATACTTAACCTATGTACCAAAATGCTGGTATAGAAAGGCACTATAGCTGTTTTTTTTTTTTTTTTGGCTTAGCATCTCTAAGAAGCCGATTGGTATAAAAAACTTTCTACAGTATGCCAAAGTCCTTTTCTGTGCTGTTCACACAAACAGTTAAGTGGAGCATGTGTTTGGCTGCAAGGAAGCCAAAGGACCAAGGTCTTACAGAAAGCTGATGTCCTTTTTTTCCTGATCTTCACTTTAAGAGCTAAGGCAGGTGTAGGTTTGTAAGTCAATGGGGCAATCACCTTCATAGAGTAAGCTAACACATTTTTATTATTATTATTATTATTGTTATTATTAATTATTATTATTATTATTATTATTATTATTATTATTATTATTATTATTATTATTTTGCCCTTCACATGAAGAGCTAAGGGGGTGGTACTTCAGGGCCAGCAACAGCTCTGATCAAGGGACTATGGCTTACCAAATTTACTGATGATTGCAAACTGAGGCTGTTATTGAATCCAAGTCTGATACTCAAATTCTCCAGCAAAGGCTGGACTAAACAAATTCTTAGTGTATTAATCACTGGCTTACCTTCAACACCAAGAAATGTATCATAGTTGTCTTTGGTAAACCCTGCATCACTACTGTTTACCCTCTAGATAACATAAAACTTATTTCTGACATAGTCATCAGGGACATCAGTACATATGTTGATAACAGACTCTCCTTTGACCACCATGTCTTGGTGGTAGTTTGAATGACCATCTATCTTACACAATGTATCACTCATTGTAGCTCCTCAAGTTCTGAAGAAGTTATAGTCCAACTTTATTTATCTCTTATCAACCCCACCATTGAATATAATACACTCTTCAGCATGTACCTCACTAAGTATATATACCAACTTGAGCGACCTCAACATTTCCTCACCAAAAAAAGTCTCAGGTCAGTATACCCTTTGCTATTCTAATAGACTAAAAGTCCTGTCCCTCTACTCAGTGTCATACAGATTCCTGAGGGGTAATCTATGCTTTAGTTTCTACACCATGAATGACCAGGTGATCATTGAACTCCTTCACCTAAATAAAAACAGCGATAAAGCAAACACCCTCTCTAGAGACCAGATGGCATGACAAATACCCCACCCAATGTATTCTCCATTTCATTTCTAGAACAGGTTTTCTTACTTATCAAGAATAGTATTCCTCATCCTGGTTCCATGGTGCAGAAGGATAAAGCCTTGTCTGAGCCACAGATGATCTGTGTTCAACTTGCAGCATAGGTGTTGGAGGGACTGGGTATGGCGGGATAGGAGTGAATGGCCAATGCTAGCTCACCTGACCTGGGGAGGGAGGCTTCCTAGGCTCAGTGCAATAGTAACATTAAGAGCCATGCTAGCTCCATGCTGCAACCTGTATACCACATGGTCAGGAAATTACTCATGAGTGCAAGTGCACATGCACCTCCCAAAGGTAACCATGTGAAACTCACAAGGCTGATGCAGGGGGTGGTGGTGGTTAGGGGTCACTCACAAGCAACAGTATAATGTTGCCCCAGTGTTCTCAACCTCCTAACTGGTTCCAGGCATGGGTCATGTTGAGTTTGGGATAAGCTAAAGCAGGGCTGGCAGACACAGTAAAACAGGAACTGGTGGCAGCTGATGGTCCGCTACAGGGAGATGAGTAGGTGGGGAACAATAACAAGGTTAATTCCCTGGCACCCTTTATGGATGACTGCATAGACACTCATACATTTTCACTGGAGATTTGTAGAGATAGTTGGCTTAAAGGGGGGACATTGTTAGTATCCCATCAGTACTGGGTGATGTGCCTGAATTAATCAATAGTCTCCTTGCCTTTTAGTTTTGAAAGAACCTATGAACCTATTTACTGAGTGGGTTTCTGGGGATTAGTTGAGGAAAATAAGAAAACAGTTAGGCAGGTCTAAAAGGCAGAAAATGTTCAGCAATATAAAGGGTAGAAAGTCTGAGTTTAGTAAAGAAAATAGTAAAAAAGAGTTTCTGATATTTTGAACACTATGGACATGGTGGAACATTTAATGAGAGATAGTACTGGGAAGGCTAAAGCTTTTATTGATTGATTGGTGGAGTTATTGCAATATAACAGGGAATCTGAATGGAATATAGGAGAGGTTTATAATACAGATATTTGATAAGATGAGGTAAAACATGTTCATCAGGCTTGAAACAATATGATCCTTGGGATAGATGATTTGTTGTGGTAGGTATTTAAGATTTTTACTCAATATTAAGAAAAAATGCAGGATGCTGAATAGTTTGGCAAATATGAGAGGGGATAGTGATTTTAAATAATGCATATTTATTTTGTTCTGAAAATAATTAGAGCCAGTGAATTGGGGAATGTGGATCTACTTCTCACTTAAACATGTTTTATAAGACATTAGTGTCGATTAGTAAGATCAGACTGGCAGTTTTACAGCCTCCTTTTATTTGTGAAAATCAGAATAATTATGTAATAGGGAGGAGCACATTGAATGCCTTGGGCCAATTACAGGACTTTTTTTTGTAAAGGGTGGAGAAATTGTGGTGAGTGGTTAAGCGATTGTCTTGAATTAGGAAATGACCTTCAGTAAGGTAGTGCGTATTAGCTTATGGGAAAAGGTGCTAATATGGACAGTTCTTCAAGACTGGTGCAGTGAATTAAGGAACTGGATTGTAGAGGTGAAAGGTACAGTTGCTGTTAGTTGAAATGCAAAGATATCTTTTTGGTTGTGAGGGGATATCTGTCAGGATTACATGTGTTATATGAGCAGTTTTTGAGGAGTTTAATTCCAGGGTTGGTAGGACAAGGTATGAGGTGTAGAAAGGACATCTTTTCACCAGCTGCAATCTGCTCTGACAATGTATTTAGTCTTGTTAGGGAAACATAAGCCATACACCAATCATGGTATATTTATGTGCTGCTTGAGGTTGGAGTGACATTGCAGTAAACTGGTGGACAGTAGAAGATATGTGCATTAGGACTACAGATGGAGAAATACAGCACCAGGGATCTAGCTTTATCATGTACTAATGTTTTTGGAGTAAATTAAGGGCATTTTCCTTCATGTTTAATTGGTATTACCTTTTCAAGCAAGCAGAATATTTCATTAAAGAATGGGTTAAGCATCAAATTAGTAAGAGAAAGACGGTTTTATTGGAAAGATTTTTACTGTCCACATTCTGTTATATACAGCAGTGGCTGTTGACTTCAAAGCAGGGGGGGGCTGAAGGAAACAGTTAAAGGATGAGGTCAATGGGAAGGGGGTGGGGATCAATTATCTCAGGCCAAACATCATTATCTGTGATCAAAACAACAGATGGGGGTCATTTACTTTTATCCATATACTGCCTTCCTGTGGATCTACTCATTTTAGCCACTTTGTTGCCTAAATATGCCACAGATGTTTGACTATAATCAACAAAGCCATCCTTACATAAATGGAGGCCTAGGCAAAGGACTCCATGGGTCTCCCAGATACACCCTAGTCCCCCTTGCAAGTCTCTAGTGTCCTTCCCCTGTGATTCCATCCACCCTAGTTGCACATCAGCCAAATAGATTACTTTCATCTTGCTTTTTTTTTCACAAATAGTTTCACTTTTTAGCTTCTTCCTGCATGTGTTTAACTCACCCTAACTCGCCAAGTCTTCGTTGTAATAGGCTTGGAGAAAGTAACTGAATTAAGTAGGGGAGTTCAGGCCTGCAAAAGTCATAGGTGTCTTGAGGCTTTAAGATGCATATTAAAGCCATTTTATAACCTTTTATTATAATGATGACCTGAACAAAAGCATGAGTAAGGACAGAATTCAATTTTATTTTTTATTTCAAGGAAAGTAAGTTGTATCTTGAGCTTAATGTTTGAAGGTAACAAAACAGTAGCTTCCCAATAAACTGAGAAGACAAATGCTTCCAAGAACATATAAATTCTATGTCGGAATAGTGCATGCCATCTTACCCCAACCTAAAAAAAACACATTTACCTTCTGTGTTCCCTGTGGAGTTATATTGTGATGAAATTAAAAGCACAAATAGGCAGAAGCATATATTATACAACTGAGGGTCTGGGAGAAGAAACCAAAGAGCATTTAACTCCCCCCTAACATCCTTCCTACATGCTGACAGTAGCAGGATGAGTGCCTGTAAAAATAAAAACATAAACAAACAATATGTAATTAAAAAAACTATACTCTAGCACTTGTACCTCTACATTCTTAAGTGTACGTCAGGTCCTATGTATACTTTCAGTCTCCAGTAGAGTTACCCTGAGACAGCCTTAACCAATGGAAGGGGCTCCTTGTTGTTTCATGCAGTAGCACAGTGAAACTCTTGTTGGGTGACATTTTGAAGTCCTCAACAAGCATGTGGATTGGTAGAATTAGTCTAATGCTGGTATGCTTTAAAAACAGGATGGCAAGAGGATTAAGCAATTTATCTGTGTTTTTGTTTTGTGGTCTTGTATTGTCTCAGAACTTCATGCATGAACATGCAGAGTTCCAAGCACCCGCAAATAGAATAATATGAGCCACATTTCACCTCACTCCAAACAGGTCACTCAATTGCCTGAAAACATAGACATTCACAAAGCCAACATTCTTTTGAAACATGGTAGCATTTACAATGCAGTGCTATAGAAGCTTACTGTATATATTGCTATGTTGACAAACACAATGAATGTGCTTCATGCGTTACTGCATTACTGTAATTAGAGTAGGCCAAACTCCACACATCAGTGTTGGTGTCCATTTGTGGACTTTGTGCTGAGCAATTTGTTTAGTGTGCACTTATTTATTTAAAATAGTTAACTTGATAGGTGGGCTGGTGTTGACACTGATGTAGGCCATTTCTTACACTCCACTGAGTGCCTGAGTCTCTGGTGCTAGCCATTTTATTTATTTATGTACTTGTTTATTTGTTTTTGTTAACTGGGTAGGTGAGCTGTTGTAGACATTGACGTAGGTCATGCTGCACACTCCGCTGAGTGCCCGTGTCTGCTTTTGGACTTTAATGCTAACCATTTTATTTCTTTGTTTCTTTGTTTATTTACTTTTATTAACTAGGTAAGTAGGCTGATACCTTGCAGTGTACCTCATTATGAGGAATGCTCCTCATTTTCAGTCTTAAAAAGTCAGTGTCCTTGCAGTTCCACATTTAAAGGATCTGACACACATTCAGTGTTAAGAATTTTTTAAAACTAATAGTTCTAGTAATTAATATTGAACCATACTAATTCATCAAATTATTTTTTATAAATAGAAAGTTACATATTTTAACAATTTTGAGCGTTTTAGTTGAAGTTGTAAGTAAGCTGTTAGTAAGTATTCCACATACAGCCATTTGTTCAACATTTTGAGGGGTAGTGTTCCACATTTTGGAGATGGAAGGTTGAGAGCTATGGGTAGGTTGTCTCTTGATAATTTTCAGCTATTAGCTGAGCCATGAATGACAATAATGTTAATAACAATACTCAATAAGAAAGATAATGGGAAAGATTTCTAATATCAGAGGGGATGGAGTTCAAAACTGATGAAGCCATCTTTATAGAGTGATTTCTCAGAAGCTGCTGTGAATTATTTTATCAGAGTAAGGATGCTGAGTAGAAGGGACATTCATAGGTAGCAGTGACAGAGGATGGTGGGTGTGTTGACAGTGGGCAAACATATGAGTATTTAGCAATCAAGGGAAGCCAAAAGAAAGAGGGCGTGCTAATGACACACCCTTGAGAACTGGCTTCAAGTACATGAGCCATACATCATAGGTACTAATGAATCCTTGTTAAGGCTTATTGATGCCATGTCCTGGCAGTACCTTGCACATATCACATAATTTGAAGTAGAAAAACGTTATAGTACAAGAGGTGATACAGTCTTTCTCATCCGAAATGTATTTCACAGACTCACTACTTACTTAGAGAGGAATAATGACCATGATCTAAACTGACTGATTGTTGAGTCTGTCATTAAAATGAAAACATAACTGCTATACCAGCTACCACTGCACTCCTCAATGCCTTAAATAACACTCTTCCTGTTATCACGCCTTTTTTGCAGTGTCATGTTGTATTTATAACTGTAGACTTCTATCTTAGAAAACAGATGTGGTAAAAGCAGCGCACAGTATTAAAACAGGCCAGGATTTATCATATACTATTTCCATTAATAAACTAAAAGTAACAGCATAAGCATAACAACTTAGAAGGTATGCAGTTAAATACAAAGGAAAAGTACAAAACAAGCGATTCATTGATGACCCCCCCCCCCCCGAACAAAAAAAGGTTTTATAGAGAATTGGAAACAAAGCAAGAAACTAATTTTAGAGAGGCATTTATGAAGACACTGCTGAACATAGCAGATATGCCAAATGGATAGAAAAATTAAAGAAAACAGTAAAAAGCTCTAATGTAGAGGATATGAAATGAGAAGAAGTAATACCTAGAGAAATTTAGACCTAAAATGAAGAGAAACTCCTAAATGAAAAACTCAGGTCAAGATTAGTAAATTAACTTCTGGGTAAAGGTATAAACATCACAAAGATTTAGCCTTGAGTAAAAATTACTTGTATGTACATCACAAACAGACACCAACCTGGTTAACAGCAGGAAAAAGCATATTCCTCTTCCTTAACAGTGAATTTGTAAAAGGCCTATAACTTGCCCTTTGACAATATATAAATGATATATTACAACTGATGCAGACAGAGTGTATAGCCATCTAGAAAAAAAATTCAGTCATGGCAATAGAACAAAAAGGTGAAAAAAGAAAGTCATATGGGACAAAGGATCATTTATTGTTAAACAAAGTTAGAAGAGAGAACAGTAAAAAGGGGGTGAATCTAAGTATGGCATGGATAGATTTAAAAAATAAAGAATTCCTTATTCATCGACAATGGAGTGCTTACATATGTATAAGGTACACCCTACGTTGGTCAATTGCATTGCAGGTAATGTGAAACAGTTGTAAACCACTTTGCAGCTGAGCCATGAAAAGGGCACATTATTATCCCTGGGATAAAAATTGAAAGGGAAACATTCCAGGGTACCTCTTCATCACTGCTGCTGCTTTGTCTTGACCTTAAACCATTAAGCCGTTTACTTAATAGACAAGATTGTAGTTACAGCGTAACTTCCAGAGACCAGTCTTGTTCAAAGACAACACATCTACTTTTTGATGATGATTTAAAACTGTATGGTTCATTAGATGAGGATCTGAAAATACATTTACAAATGGCTAAAACTTTATCAGATTATATAAAATGATATTTGTTCTTCATAAATGTACAAAAGGAACATTTGTAAAAGGAAAGTTGCAGCACCATGAAAATATCTGCTTGGGACAGGATTGTGACATAAAGGAACTGGGAACTCTTAAAGACGAACAAGCCAAATGAACCAGTGACATCATCCCTAAGAAAGGCAGAAACAAGAAAATAGAATTAGTAGTCATGCTGATTCACCAATAACCAACACAAGCAGGAACAGTAAAACAGGTACAGGGTCCTTTATTAGGTACATCCACAAGTGAAAAACACTAAGTGCTTTCATCCCACACAGTACACAGGAACTTCCTTAGAGTGGTATATCCTCCCCCAAGTGTACATTCTTATAAAGCATCCATATTAGAAACTCCACCCACATAAATCACATTGGTTAATTAGCTGTGTCTGTCTGACCAAGAGTGATTCTGATTCAGTTTACAACTCAATAAAATAAGGAACAGGTTTTATAGTAGTGTTGGTGACTTCCTAAAAGGATAATGGTTGATGGAAGACAGTTTTTTTGTGGATTATGATTTCTAAGAAAATGCAGTGCAATAGAAGTAAAATGTTGGCTGCTAGAAAATTGCTGATGGTGTAACCTAGTTACAAGCTATTTTCCAGAAATTCTTAAAAGTTTTTTTTTTCTAACAGTAACACCGCATCTCATTCTATGATGGCTAGACTACAAGGGTTGCTCCAATCATTGGACTATCTGAACAAGTAAGCTGGCACTGGAACAGGTTAAAGGTGATGACTGCATGGATATTGTATAACTAGAAGAAAAACTGGAACAATCTGATGTAACATGTACAGTAGGAAATATGCCCTGGGAAGAGACATGACACTTAACTACTAGGCTGGACTTTGAATGTGCCTGAGGGAGGACTACATAATGTGGACCTTGTATCTTAACATCTTTTAATGCTTATCTTTTCTTTTTGATATGCAATTACCCAATAATTAGGTTCTGAACTCCTGTAATAAAAGCCTTCAAAATGTACAAAATGGCACACTTGCAGTAGCATATTTAGACTACGTGACTTTCTTGAACATGCATATGTTAACTAAAATTTGGAACTCGTACTTTAGAGTTTTCAAAGGTGACAAAGTGCATCTTGACTGATGGTACATTTAGACTGTGTGACCTTATTTGTGCCTGCATTTCTTAACTGAACATAAACTGTATGCAAAGTTATAATTATGTTCTTAATGAGCAGTTAATCTTCTGGAAACGTAATTTGAACACTATCTTTGGGACTGATACTGAGCATGAATATAATACTGTTATGTTGTAATGTTTGTTTAGCATTGCATTATATTTTGACTTACAAGATCACTAAGTTGGATACCTGCCAATTGTCCAGATTTTTGCAGAATGTCCAGATTTTGTCTCATAGTTTTCGTCTGTTCCTCATAAAATTTGTATTTTTTGCTAAATCACTTAGGGTTGAAGTCACTCAGTTATGACATACATTTACATTTCAGACATTACAGCCTTCAGAAAATGCATGCTAACACAAAATCTGTTATTCTAACTGTTATATTGCTTTGAAAATAAGCATTCTACATCTTTGAATTAGAGTAATAATTTGGTAATGCACATAATAGTTATGCCATTAACTGGAAAGCTGAGGGCTCATTGTGTGGTTTATGATATATTTCCCTAAATAACTGACTGTGTCTTTCATAACAATGTATAATATGGAGGACGCACTAGGAGATTGTGGATAATTTTAAGTACTTTTAGTAAGAAATGTCTGCAGTGTGAATATTTTTGAGTTAGAATCCTGGTAAGATTCACTGGGTTACAGACTAAAAAGATGGTACCATGAAATAAACTTGTCTGTTGTTCATTAATGCCAGTGAATCTGTGTCCTGAGTGGGCATTGTATTTACAGGGTCAAGGAAGTTCTGAGGTGTTTTTTAGTGAGTGTTACTCATTATTATTTAGATTGTGGGAGACGAACCTCCGCATTTGGTGAATGTAAGGTTTTGTCAATTATGCTCAATGAACTAATGGAACTGGATGAGGTGTTTTGATAGGCAATGACAACATGGAATCCTGGTGGACATGTCATGGAAGTCAAGTATGTTTAATAGGGCATGAATATCTTTTGTATGTGCTCTTTATTTTTCTGGTTATGGACGGTGGCTGAAGGGATGAGAGAGAGAAAGGTTTTGCTTTCATTTTTTCCTCTGATTGAGAATGTCATACAACAATATTCCCAGCACATTGTTGCTTGTGATTTGATGAAGAGGGTTTTTTAAATTAGTAAATGTGAGCTGTTTTATGTTTTTAATGCTTATTTACTTATTGGACTGGAAGGATAGAAGAAACACAGTTTAAAAAGGTGATATGTAAGGACAGTCAGACAATGTTTCATTGGTCCAGTGTAATGCTATTACTGTTAGGAAATTGTTAAAGTGAGACTGTGGTACCACGCTCTACAGTGTAGTGTCATGTACACAAATGGTGCAAAATGAAGTAATTGCCATGCACTACAAATGAGCTGGGATTTTACATCTTAGAGTCAAGGCTGAAATGCTGGAAATTAGTAAATAAATGGGCTACTGTGATTAAGTAACTTAAAATTAGTTGATACTGAATTATATTCTGCAGCTTGGAATATAGGGTGAGCTTGTATTTATGAGGGTGACTGACTAATGCATCTGTGTGGCAAGAAGTTTGATCAGATTTGTGGTGATTCATAATTTAGTGACTTATGCAAAATATGTTCAGCCTAGTTTAATCCTCTTTTCTGCCTGTTTTTGTAATTTTACAGAGAGTATTTGTATAAGAATACTAAAGGATGAATATAGGTTACAGAAAGAGATGGAAAATGTGTGATGTAGTCTCAAGTGTCTGTAAAACTGTTATCATTTTGTTTCTCATGTGTGCAAAAGTGGGGATATCATGGTCTTAATCTGTGGCTTGATTGAATCACTTCGTAGGTTGTAAATAGTTCTGATTTTTTGTCTTAACAATATTTTAATTCTCATCAAGAACTATTTGTTTTTGCATAAAAAATTGCCTGTAAATATGGGGGCCAATTTGTTTTTGCTAAACTCAATGGGCATACTTCAGTTTTCCCATGTACATCTAAAACCTTCTTAATACATAACCCCACAGACTTGGAGCTCTCTGCCAAATGGAATAAAAGCAGTCCTGATATTACCTTATTTTTTGAAGAAACTCAAGTTATTACTGCAGAAAGATAATACTTGAAAATAGACTTTATTCATTAACAAATGAATATTGTTTTTAGTTTCTGTTGAACAACCAGTTTGCAGTCAGACCAGGACTGTAAACTGACACTATTAAGACATTGCATTTATTATTATATCTACTAAGAGAGCCTAATACTGTATCTTATCTGTTTTGTTTGTTGATTTTTACATTTATTCTATCTACTAAGACAGACTTATAATGTCAAATTCATGTTATATGCAGTAACTTGCATAGCTATTCCCATTTGTATATTTCAGATATTAATAGATATTTGGATTGCTCCTATCCTATGTGCTTTTTTGGCTCAGGAATTATCTGTGCAAAATTTCAAAATACACATAGAAATATGGCCCTCTAGTTCAGATTACAGTATGTTTTCTGATATAATTTCTATAAATTAGTAAAAATCAATCCCCAGAATTCAATAAAATCCATGTAGGCGCCATGTAGAGCCTACATGGAATGTACTGGTGTACATGGCCACAGTTCCCCCTCAGCAGCACACCATGCATATTAATTATGATACGCTGCCGAGGGAGATCACAGTAACATGGATATTGAATCCATGTAAGCAGTGTCCCGTAGGTGACAGATGTTATGTACAGGATAATAATCCTTGTAACGTACCCTGCTAGTTGAGAAATATGTATGTGTGAATTTTAATAATTTGTTTTTTTTTTTTTTGCTTTTAATGCCCATTTGCCCAGCATGGCTTGGAGCACAGCAGTGCTGAGCTGCGCATACACATACACAGCTAACACCTGCCAGACATCTAAAAATAGAAACTGGATGCAATTAATTATTTATTTTTGTCTTTTTTTTAAATTTTATTTATTTATTTATTTTGAATGGCCATTTGCTTGGCATGCAATAGTGCTTAGCAACACCAACAGGTAGCTTAGTAGTATATGTGAAGGTATACTGGTTTTCCTCACTATCCAACTAGCTAAATAGGTAGCGTGATGACCTAAAGTGTAGTAGGTCCCAGGTTTGAGTCCTCAGCAGTCATACCTTTCTACATTTTGTGCTGTGAAAATGTGTGAAGTGAACTATAGGGCAGTTTAATTCAAAAACAAAATTGTTACATTTAGAAAAGCTGCACGATGCTAAGCACTGCTTAAACATGATCAACAGCTTTTCCTGTTTGCATGTTGCTAAGCTCTGCTAAAACATTGTTGTGTGAGTTTATGCGAAGTTCAGCTCCGCTAAGCTGGTTTGCATGATGCTAAGCAACGCGCAATTTTTTGAATGTTACACTATGATGTGTAGGGGCAGAAAAGCAGCATATAATAAGGCCACTAGGTGGAAATTCACAGCATTCATTGGAGTCCATAGTAAACTGTCCATATGCCTGGCGGTGTTGGTGAGGGAGTGCACTTTCGGGTGCAGAGATGGGGTGTGCAGGAGTCCAGAGTGTTTGTTGGACTCCTTGTCCAAAACTATGAACCTGGCTGTTGCAGGATGATTACCAGGGCTCAGAACATAAAGCTGAAGCTTGGTATTGGTTGGCCAAGGATCTGTTTCTGGTATCCCCCGCACTGGTGAGCAGTGTCGTCACTATTATGATGACCTGAAGTGAAGGAAGAAGTGAACCTTGGACACCTGGGTCTAAGAGGCTAGGGCTGGGCATGCCTCACAGATATGTAAGTATGTTTGCTACTACTTTACTAATATATGAGCTGAATCCATGCAAAACTGGTATGCATAATGTTTTGCTGCTCTACCAACAGTTGCAGCTGAATGGGGTCCCAATGTCCAGACTCACTCAGGGCGCCTGGCCAGGATGCATTGTGAGTGTGGTAAGTATGGATAATTTCTGATAACTGTACTGCAACAAACGATAACAATAACAATAAACAATAAGGTTTAAAGCGGGATTGTGCTTTGCTAAGTAATGTGTGCAAGTAACTGCAGTAGGGCTGTATTCACTGTATGTGTGTTCTAATGTGTACAAATGGAAGTAATAAACAATGCAGAAGTAATTGCCTGATAAATGTATTGCACAACCCACAGTATGGTTCAGGGGTGTCTTCAGGCCAGTTTGATTTAAATAATGCTGTCTGTTCCTCCCATTCCAGGAGCAAGATATATAGGTAAGGTAGCCCATGTTCTGGGCAGATGTCATGGGTATAATTCACAGACTCTAAGGAACGATGACAATAAAGTGTAAAGCAGGATTGTGCTTTGATAAGTAATATGTTCAAATAACTGTAATAAGGCTGTATTCACTGCATGTGTGTTCTAATCTGTGCATATGTCTCCTGGAGTCACATCTTTTGGTTTCTACTTTCATGTCAGCCAGACATGAGTGGCTGTCTAGTCTACTTAATGTCGACTTAATGTACACAAACATTAAGTCATGATTTTGTTCCTATCATAGTAGGTAATGATAAGTATGTTAAAAATCATTAAGTCATGATTTTAAATCAACTGTCATAATATTTCATAATGTAATGACAACTGCCCAATCTGTCTGGTCCTTGATTAGCAGATAAATGATTACCTGGAATTGCAATGTATTTGCAAATCCATTTATAGAACACCTTGGTAGTAATGGATGAGCACAGTATGTGAAACAGTTCCATGTAGTTGTGTACCTGCATGTGTTAGGCTTGGCCCATACTGTCCCATGCTAACAGGTTGAGAGGAATGTACATGCAACACCATCTATAGACTAATCAGAGCCACTGTACTCACAACTGACACTGCACACCTGTAGAAGCATGTATTGGTAGTCTGTGTAGTAATATCATCTGCAAGTTCACTAATGGTATGTTTTTCTCTTTCTCCTCACCCTGTATCTTCTTTAATTTATTAATGTTATTTATTATTATGATTTAGTATTAATGTATTCTGTTAAAATAACTTATGTTGGCCTTATGGGTTATTTCATACTGATTTGCTGTTAACATACTTACTGTTATGTTATTTGTTGTTGTGTTCTACATAACATACCTTAATATTTATTTAGATTAATCAATATTATGTTCCATTATGTTAATACTAACATTGGTTTAGTTATTACTAACCTTAACTTATCAAACTGGTGAAACTGAAACCAAAGTAAGCAAAATTGCTTCAGTGGTATAGAGATGTATGAAGTTAAAAAGCCGATCCAATTCAATGAATAATTAAGCAGTTTATTGACTAAACAATAAAAAATAAAAAAATGAAAAATATAAATAAAGTAATAAACAATGATCAAGCGTTTTTGTCTCCTGTATAGGAGACTTTATCAAGAACAGAGCATGCCCATTAAACAATTTCATTTATAACATCCTGGAGCTAGTGTTTGAACCTGTGCACCAATCATTTTCTTTGACACTGAATAACTCATGTAATGTGGAGTACATTATTTAAAGGTGTATCCTAATCAAAATGACTGTTCATAAGACAAAAACAATCACTTACAATGCAAAAACATCATAGTGTATAATCCTGCAAGGTATTAACAATCCTAACATACTTCAGAAATGTAAACCAAAGTTACACAAGTATATATATATATATATATATATTATACATGTGCATGTATATATATATATATATATATATATATATATATATATATATATATATATATATATAAGAATCATTTAGACCTGGCCATTGAGTAGCATTCGTACTCAGTTGCCATAAGGCTTCATTCCTTTCCAGATATAATAGCCATGGTCATTAACATCCATAGGTTCTACAACAGTAAATTTAAAACTGTGATCTGGCCATTCATTACAGTGTCTTGCCAAAGCATTTGTGCCTTTTTTTAATTTTATGTCCCTCAAATGCTCATAAATATGACTCTTTAACTTCCTTTCCATTTTGCCCATATAAAAACAGGAACATTTGCAACAAAAGGCACAATAAACAACTTTTTTCAGTATGGAAACATCATTTTTTTCTTTAAGGACACTCTAATGCCATTAATTCTTAACTTGACACCTTCCATTATATATTGACAATAATTACAAGCTCCACATTTTCTCATACCTCCAACAATATGAACTTGGGTGTTGTTTTCAAGTATATTCTTTAGGGACTGACCTTTTCTATACACTACAATAGGTCTTTCACTTATACATTGTCTGACTTCATTGCATGAGGATAATATTATCCAGTTCTTTTCCAAAATTCTTAAAATGTCTTTACTTGCTAAGTTGTATGTGGTGATGAAGGCAGAGTGATAATTAAAATCTGTTGATACTGATTTCTCTAGTATCATATAGTTGTTATTGCTTTATGTGTCATTACATACCGCATGTTGTCCATCCACACTATTCAAGCCATTGTCATATTGTGTGACATCAACCATTAAGATAGCTTGAAATAGGCCACTTTCTCTTTTGTTAACAACTTCTAACATCAAATTGTTAACTAAATCACTTGGATACTCTCTTTTTAAAAACATGTTTTTCAATACATCACACTCATTAAGAAAGGAGTCAAAGCCAGATACCATATGGGCCGCTCTCACAAATTGGCCCTTCACTACCGCTCTTTTTTCCTTGTAAGGATATGCACTGTCAAAGTGCAAGAAACTATTGGAGTAAGTTTCCTATCGGTGTATTTCTGACACAATTTTTTTTAAATACCTATCCTTTAACAATCTGACATCCAAATCTGAAATTTAACCTGTACCAATGTTATGAGTGAACTTCAGAAAAGGTGTTGAATTGTTGATGTGAACCAAAAAAAAATCATCAATAAGCTCCCTTGGTCCATCCCAGAAAACAAAAATATCCTCCAAAAATCTAACATACATTTTACAATAACTATAAAAATGTAATTTAAAGATGATTTTCTTCTCCCACTGCAGCATAACCATCCTAGCATAAAGGCCACCACAGGGGGGATCCCATTGCAATCCCCACCACTTGAATAAAAAATTATTTGTTAAAAAATATACAATTGTTTTTTAAAACAAGATCAATTAATTGTTCATATACATTAATTTTGGGATGAGGTATCCCTTTTTCAAGTAAGTAGTCACATACCCATTCAACCCCAGTGTCATGAGGTATTGAAGTGTAGAGGTCTTTTATGTCGATGGTCACAAAAAGGCCACTCTCATTAAATTCTAAATTATTGATTCTCTTCAAAAAGTCCCATGAGTCTCTACATATATTCGGTTCTTCCACCACATAAACTTTTAAGTTAATGTCCAAGTATCTGGCTATAGGATAAGTAATAGAACCTCGTCCATTAACAATAGGGCGCATTGGTGGATCACACATATTGTTTTTGCATTTTAGGTAACCCAAAAATACATGGGGTAAGAGGGTGATGAACAGATAGAAAATTAAACTCATCAATCGACAAGGAACCTTCAATAAATAAATCATTCAGTTCGTTCCTAATCTTATTATATGTACCATTCAATTCGTTTACAGTAATTTTCCTATAAGCATCACTAGATAAAATTTTATTCATCCTTTCATTATAATCACCTGTATCCATAATCACAATACCACTACCCTTGTCTGGTTTTAAGATCCTTATGTCCTTATTAAATCCTAATTTGTTCAAACCATCAATTTCAGCTTTACTCAAAATGGAAAATTGAACCTTCTTATCTAAATTTCTAACATCAACTTCACAAATCTCATCATACATTGCTAGAGAAGATGAAGCGGTGGATTGTACGTACTCGAAATATGTAGTGGGTTACATACATGTTCTACAGCCTCAAAAAGCACATTTAAGTTCAATTTCCTTACAAAATGTCTAAGATCTACCAATGTATGTGCAGTATCAAAGTTCCTCATAGGAACACATGTTAAAACTTTGGAGAGCAAATGACAATCATTCATATTGATTTGAAGGGAAGAAAAATTATATACATTAAAATCACCTTTTGAATTCCTTAGAATTGAATAGTTTACTGCAATATTTTCATGTGCAATCAATTCCATCCCCGATGTCCCCCCTCCCTCCCACTCCGAAAAAATGATGGTTGACCCCCGTTCTCTGTTCGTTGTGAAAGTGGCTTGCCCCTGTTGGTTTTGGTTGTACCTGTCCCTCAGTCTCTCCGATCTCCTCAATGGAGGAAAGTTATCCTGGTCCAAAAAAGACTCTTGGTTACTTTCACCCACCATTTTGGTCTCAGTATCATTGTTCCAGACCTGTGACTGGGGGGGAAGGGAGGTTGGGGTAAGCAGTATTGGTGCCATACTGTATCCTATCCCTTTCAGTCCATATTCAGTTTACTATTTTTAATAGAAATAATTTCCTGTTCAATGGTTCTAAACATTCTATTATAATCAAAGATGTTGTTTGTGTGTGCAACATCCTGCACAAACCTCCTGTCCAACTCTGTTGCTTCCTTAATCAGGTTGGATAATTGTAGTTCATTGTGCCTAATCACAAGCTCCATATATTCAAAGCTGTGCCTATTAAACATAACAAGTAACTCTTTATGGAAACAAGAACCAGGCATTAAACCTGTAGGAAAGCGCCACGTGTGCAGACCTTTTGGCACCATTTTAAGTTTTAAACACTCTGTAAAGTAAGCATTGTCTAGTTGGATTTTTTTAATTTTTAATAAAATGTGATCTAACTTCTGTAAATTACTCTCATAAGTAACAGTACTTACAGGTTCACTTGTTAAAAAGGCCGTTTCTTCTCCCAGCCAGTCATTCATATTGATAGGGAAACTTAAATTAGATTGAATACCTCCACGGACATTTCCTCTAGAAAGACAACCACTGTTCGGTAAATACTGATCCCCACTCATTAGGTGTAATGCATTTGACCCTCCTGCTCCATTTAATCACACCTCAGTGTTAGAAATACTGGCATTCATGATCCTTTCCCCTCCTGGTGTTATTCCAGCATTGCTAAAATCCAAAAAAGTTGAAAATGAAGTTCCTTCAATGCCAAATGTGGAGCTTGTAATTATTGTCAATATATAATTGAAGGTGTCAAGTTCAGTATGAATGGCATTAGAGTGTCCTTAAAGAAAAAATGCTGTTGCCATACTGAAAAAGTTGTTTATTGTGCCTTTTGTTGCAAATGTTCCTGTTTTTGTATCGGCAAAATGGAAAGGAAGTTAAAGAGTCGTATTTATGAGCATTTGAGGGACATAAAATTAAAAAAGGACACAAATGCTTTGGCAAGACACTGTAATGAATGGCCAGATCACAGTTTTAAATTTACTGCTGTAGAACCTATTGATGTTAATCCAAGGGATGGACCATGGCCATTATATCTGGAAAGGAATGAAGCCTTATGGCAACTGAGAATGAATGATACTCAATGGCCAGGTCTAAATGACTCTATTTCAATCAATTGTTTTTTGAAATTGAAAGCCTTAGATAGGTAGATTTTACTTATTTGAATGTTGAATGTTTAGAATATAAAAAGGACGAGACAGTATTGATTTAATAGTAACATTTTTTAGACTGTATGGACATTTTTAAATTTGCACATAATATGTATAATACTTTTTATTATAGTTAGATGTTTAATGGCATTTTGAAGCTATTCATTATGAATATGTTCATTATGAACAGGTTCAGGTTTTATTTGTGTTTTTAGAATGTATTTATATTTATTACATTGGAATATATATATTAATTTTATAACATATTTATTATACACACATATTTATATATTCATTATATTTATTACACAGGTCTATATTACGAGATCGAATAACCCTTTATGCGAATACCTAAACAGCGACCCCTATACCGTGAACCGTGAAAATTCCAAACACACTAAACCACGAAAAATAAAATATCGAACTATCATAGTCGGCCAACAACCACCACCCACTACATAGTACCTACCCAAACAAAATAAATAAACCACATACATACACTAACCAAACCCTACTTCTAACCTAAAGTAAAGCACCAAAACCCTACTTCTAACCCTACACTACACCCGATATACACAACTAACTATGCACTATCCTTAACCCCTCCCTAACCCTAAGGTCCGTAATTACCACACACATCCCCTACAGACATGCACCCAAACAAAATAAATAATACACATACATACACTTAAAAAAACCCTACATCTAACACTACACTAAATCTTACACACATTTCCTATCTATGCACTTACCTTAACCCAAATCCTAACCTAAAGTCCTATCTATCACACACTTACGTTACAAAGCTATACCGCAGATGGGTAAACCAAAACAAATCGACATTTCACAGTTTTGGATGTTCGAGGTTCATGTACTTCGTGCAATATGGGTCAACGTATTTGTATTCGCGTAAATGGGTTTTTGATCTCGTAATAGGAACCCTTATTACACTATTTTTATTCACCCCATACGATCTGAAGAAAGTGAAAACTGAAAGCGCTTATCGTGTATTTGGGGATTACTATTCTGAAGTTATTCCTTTTGGTATCATGTTCTTGTGAGATTCAGCAACGGGGATCTAGGAAAAAACTGTTTGCTTTGCGATTGCAACTTTACGAAGGTAAAGGTTTTGCCTTGTGCCGGGACTGTGGTGAAGTGCTATTCGTGATTATTTACCTATTGAACAATACGTTCTGACTAGTTTTATGGACAATATTTAGCCCTATTTCATCGGGACTGCTAACCTAAATGAATGGTGTATTTTGAGAATTGTCATTCCTGGATTACTGCTTGCATTGCTATCAACAGGACCGAAAGGTTTTTTAACTTAACAAGTATATCCATGCTTGTTTTTATTTAATAAATAGATTCGAAGGATCTCTACTTGAATTTGTGTTTACAAATTTATTTTGGCTGTGGTGCAACAGTTTGATTTTCTAGTATCTGACTTTCTACTTTCTGTTGCTTCAGTAGTGAGCAATTCATTTTGTTTGCTTATTACACTATAGGTCTATTTATATTCATGTGCATTCTGACCCTGACCCTACGTATGCAAATATTTACTTATTTATTTACTTACTTATTTTTTATATATATTATATATTTGCTTATACATGGACATGTGTGTGTGTGTGTATATATATATATATATATATATATATATATATATATATATATATATATATATATATATACATGCACATGTATAATATTTATATACTTGTGTAACTTTGGTTTAAGTTTCTGAAATATGTTAGGATTGTTAATACCTTGCAGCATTATACACTGTTATGGTGTTTTTGTATTGTAAGTGATTGTTTTTGCCTTATGAACAGTCATTTCGATTATGACACACCTTTAAATAATGTACTCCACATAACATGAATTATTCAGTGTCAAAGAAAATGATTGGTGCATAGGTTCAAACACTAGCTCCAGGATGTTATAAATGAAATTGTTTAATGGGCATGCTCTGTTCTTGATAAAGTCTCCTATACAGGAGGCAAAAGCGCTTGATCATTGTTTATTACTTTATGTATATTTTTCATTTTTTATTGTTTTATCAATAAACTGCTTAATTATTCATTGAATTGGATCTGCTTTTTAACTTCATACAGCTCTATACCACTGAAGCCATTTTGCTTACTAATCTTAACTTATGTTTATATCTAATTTACTACAGTGCGACAAGGTAGGGCAGTTCCAGGTGATCCACCTACCTTGGTTCCTCCGGCCATGGCACTGGGACCCAGCATGTCTGGACAGCAGCCTGGCAGTGAACCCTCAGCTGCCTCTGCACTTACCTGTGGCATTGGGTTGTTCTGCTCAATGGGCTAGGGTTGGACCCCTCTCTGGGAGTGGTGGTGGAGGGGGTGATTTTATCACCCATGATGAAGTGCCAGGTATGGTGCACAGGTTGCTAGTTTGAACTATTGGACACCACCTGTACTATATGAAGGGCATGGTCGCCACCCTGGTGGGGCAGCCTTGCCCTGAATGCCAGACTCCACCACTGCCACCACAAGGGCAGCGAAGGAACAGTGCTGAAAGTCCCATGAGTGAGGACTTGAGCCACATTGCTACCTTGTGGATACACCTGAGACTGGGATTCCACAACAGCCTCCCCATCCAAGGTGTTCACCTCCCTCTTGTGTCACACACCAACCCTATCTGCTGTCTTGTCTGTCTGCATAAGCTTCCTCACCTTCCTAACTTATCTCCCCCACACATACCTATGTCCGTTCCCCAACATTCCACTCTCACCTTAAAAAAATGGGCACCTGTCCCTTAAAAAAAAAATCGTCCCATACATAGCTCTCCATTTTGCACAAGTGTCCACTGGACACACATAATTTTGGTCCAATTGGCTTGACCACATAGTTATGTTGTCCTCACCCCTGTCTCTCTCTGGGGAGTGAGCGACAGTCCAAATTCCTCAACAAATTCTGTCAAAGTGCACAGTTGTTGCTGTTCAAGAAATGGATAGTTGTGGCTCTTTCCTACACCCTTCCTGCACATACCTACCTGCCTTTCACTATGTTTTTTCCCCTGCTTGCACCCCATTTCACCACTGTCCTGTCTCCCCATTTTTCTTTTCTTTAAAGATTTTTTGCAAGATGCGCAACGTGGCATGCCGCACAGTGTTACTGAGCTCAGCTAAATGGAGCTATAGTGATATATTTGTTTGAAATGATAAACACGTACAAAATGTACATCAGTGCCCTATATCAAACTGAAGACCATCGCACCTGCAGAGCAGTGCATTAACCTCCCATGCCACACAGCTATTAATTAAAATAGGTGGTATAAGCAAAGCGTAGTAATTGCAAGTTACTGTCATTGATCTCCACGTGTTACACCTACAGAGGAACTACAGTACAGCAAGCATAGAATGCTATGTGTTAAATAGGAACACAGGTCCCCTGGATAACACCGCTATTTATTTGGCACTGTTGGTTGTATAGAATTTATGGGGGGGGGGTTTACTGCTATGAAGCACTCTACATTGGATTCCTGTCTTGGCTGTCTTATCATACATCTGTGTCTGTCATGTCACAAACAGGAATATTTGACTATTGCTACTCCATCACTTGCTCCCACAACCATTGCATGCTGTGGACATACCTCTCACCTGTACATATGTTCGCAGATTGCCCAGAGTTTTGCCTCATATATTAGACGCATGTTTCATAAAAGTCTGTTTTTCTGACAAAGTAGTTTCAAATCATTAAAGACTGCAGTTAGACAATAATTAAGGACATCTGATTTGCTGACTTTATACCTTGCAGACTTTTCATGGTCATGCACAACCTGTTATTCCATAAACTGTGTAAGTTTGTAACACCAATACATAGAGATTGTCCCTATTTTCTGTCCTTTGTCCCACTTTTATTTATGGATTTGTCCAGATTTATTGCTCTAAGAGGTTGAGACATATGGTGGGCCACACATTTGAATTTTAGATGTGTAATCAAACAGTGATTGCTGATAGCTGTCCTATATGGCTGTATCTCTACCTTCTGCACCTCCATGTATATGATCCTGATATGTGTTCTCTTTTTGTTGTAGATCAGCAATAATGTATAGAAGTCAAAGAGCCCCTTTCACTGAGCCTGAGCATGATGTAATCATTGAGGCCCTGTGGCAGCATTATGAGATCCTACTGTCCAGGAGGAGGCCCAACAGACAGGAGTGGGCTGCATTGTGAGCTGGAATATAAATGTGGTTGGTCAGCAGGACATATGAGCAGGTGTGACACCATGCCACTGATATGATTAATGCTGCATGCAGAAGAGCAGTACACATGACCAGGGATCATGGTGTCACTGGTGAAGGTCCAGTTGCAGAACAACCATTGTCGGCCACTGAGGAATTCCTGGTGAACTTAGGTACACAAGACAGCTCCCAGGCATCCATCACACAGTATGTCATGGATGTGGCAGTCACCATTTGAACACCAGAGGAGCATCCAGGTATGCTTAGCAGGATCATCATTGGAATACTGTAGCATTCAATGTGTCAGTGTGTACATAGTTTTAAGTGGGTGTCAAGTTTTATTTTGGGAGGAAAACAGTTTAGTTGAAGTTTGAGTCTCAGACCAGAGTGTGACCAACATGCCAGTTCACATAGAAGCTACTTAAAATGTCAGATATTTTGACATATACCCTGTTATAATGTAACATGCAGAGCGGTTTACATTACCTCTCCCTCAAATCTTTTCAGGAACATCAGGAATCAGACGAGGCCACAGTCCTGCTCCTGGTAAGCACAACACTGTTTTTAGTGAAATGTATATGCTAAACTGTCTTTCTAGGCCAGATGACTGGATTGATGTACTGTCTGCTTGATTGCCAACTGCAGAGACAGATTCAGACTGTACACAGTTTACACTCATACCTGTGCCCTGTTGGTGTTCCCAAAGTGATAGATTTGCAATTATTGTCAGGACAGTACAGATTACCAGATGTGTCAACTGTGCCAGAGTTTTTCAGAATGTCCACATTGGACATCATTTAGGTATTGATCATGAGATTCTTCTTTAAAGAGCTTTTAATTGCTGGCAAATCCAGATTTGGGTTAGAATATAATTGTTCATGTCTTGCTATTAGAGCTTGGATGTTAGACAAGTCTGTGATACTGGCAGCAGTGCGTACAGCATAACATATATTACAACATAGTAATGCATAGCATAGTAGTTAGAGTATTAATGTAGTGCTGTTCCCTTTTTTTCACAGGTGACCATGGGAGTTGGTCTCTTCCCCCCTTCACAACCTGATGTTGGAGTCTCTTCAGACTCTGATGATGGTGGCCAAAGTGAGGCACAGCTGGGGGTTGCAGGGGCTGAATCTGACATAAAGATTTACATCCCTCATCCACCGTCATTGTCACCATACACAGCCAGTATACCCATGCATACCCAGTCACCTATGGCCATAGATAGTGGACAGTCAGAGGGTGGGGACATTGAACAGGAGAGTGTGCTTGACAATGGCCATAGCCAAAGAGTTGGTGAAGTTACACCAAGGCAGATTAATATGGGTGCTTGCAGGAGGCCTGCTGTCCCTCCACCACCTGTTGCAGGTGTTTCATCGCATATCACTCGGTGAATGTTTATGGCCATCACTGAGGCACAGGCATGTTCTAAAAGGTACTCCCACAGAATGCTCAGGGTTATGGATGCAGTACAACCATGTTGCTGATACCCTGGAATGGTTGACTGACACAGTGGAAAGACGCTGGCCCCAGACAGATTACACGGTATCAGTCTTGGAATGTACAATATCTGTGATGGAACTTCTGATTGCAGTTGAGTGCAGTTGAGTGTTGGCCTCATGGACGCAAGTCAGCAATTACATCAGCTAAGAGTCAACATGGCTGTCCACAATTACTCTCCAGTAGTGGCAGTACATCCAGCACTCGAGAGAGGAAGTGTACTGTCCACACTAAGACATGACAGACCATGGGCTCATGGTCTTGGGTGTTCCCGTGGAGGACACATTCCCAGCAGACAGCAGTCACCCACAGGTAGTAGCACAGCATCTGTCCTTGGGCATGGATGTGCCAGTACAACTCCTGATAGAGACAGTTCACATGTTCGGGGGCAGAGACAATGGACTGTCAGCCTACCATGCATGGCTTACAGTTGTCCAATATACAGACACATAGGGCTAGCACTGAGCTTAGCTGTGTTCATACACACACTCATACACCACTGTCAAAACCAGGTCACCTACAGACACACACACTGCATCTCCATGCTCCATCTTGCCTGCTTCCCTTCCTGACTTACACACACATGCATGTCAACATATTGGGTTAGTCTAGGCCTCCTGCACTCCCATACAACACCCTGTGTAAGTGATGATACCTGTGCCACATCCTTGTCATCTTTTTCATGGATGCAGGGAAATAAAGCTATGTGTCTGATGCACAGGGTGGCTATCTACATCACTATGACCTATCATCCATTGTGTCTTTTTGCATGCTACTTGTACTACTCATTTACAGATATTGCATAATCCATTTTTAATGAGCCCAGATTCATATCATGTGGTTACGTTACCATGGCTGCTGTAGAAATGGCTTTGTGGTCACACAATGAAAGGGGTCTCATGTAAATGCCTATGATTTTCTTTCAGGATTGTGTAGGACACAGCTATGTGTACACATGTATAATCGGTTTACTATCAAAACTTCGAAGCGAACTCGGTCGACTCCACTTCTGTCGAGAATCAGAATGTCGAACTCGGCAATGCTGAACACCAATATTGCTGAACTACAAACCTCACCCCTATCTCGACCCATGTTAAAACCCGTCCGTAGGTCGAATTTGGTTTGTGATTCGTCAGTCTCAGTGTTCGACAATGTGAGTTTCGAATTCTTTTGGACGACCATATGTGGGTTGACCGAGTTAGCTTCGAATTTTTGATAGTAAACCATATAATCATACCATCAATGTCAGAGCACAGGATTGAATGTCAGCACAGAAGAAAATGTCATCAGAAAGGTAAGAAACGATAGGGTCATTGGAACATGGGTTCATATGTGTTTAATACATGAACAAACACAAGGGCTTCTTGAAGCCTAGCCATGCATCCCTAAACTGTGACAAGAACTGATGCCTTGGAAGAGTGTAAGCAGGGTTTTGAGTGCTGAAATATCTACAGGCTGGGTTGTGGAAAATGAACAATCTCCACTTTATCTGTGTCCATTCCAGACATTGGTACTAAACCATGTGTGATTGCCCTGCTCCCCATACAAATGTGTAATTTGCACTTGATTTGCATTTGGGCAGCACTCTATTTCACATAGATGGGGAGCCTGTTCCATATAGAGTGTAGTCTCTGGGATATACCTGTCTCTCCAGCATGTCCCGTATATACCACAGGCAAGGTGTAGGTTTGGAGAACAGGTAATTCTGGTGCTAGTTGTTTTGTGGATGTGCAGGAGGTCCACAGTGAGGGCTGAAACCACTCTGTATGGCAGTTATATACCACCCTGCAAAACAAGTTGGCAACAGAATACATGGATAGGGCCTTAATGCAGTCTCCATACATGTTACATACACCATATAGTGGTTTACTGGGAACCTCTGTGGCTGCAACAGTTGATGGATGTGGCTGCTTGGTTACATGGCAAAGGTGGCATTGCACTTAATGATAGGTCTGATGAATGCAGAATACAGTGCAACAATTACTTCCTTGGATTTACCTGCCCTACCTTAGTTTATAGGTTGCATTGCATGGAATGCTTTACCCAATATTACTGACACATTTCAGTCAAAGGCTAGATCACTATCGATGTGTTCATAAGTCCCTGACTACTGGGTCAACTGTAGGTGGTGTGCTGTCTATACAATAGTTACAATGGCTAGAGCACTCTCCAAAGGATAGTATTCTGCAATTCTTGGCATTTACTGTTGATCCATGGCTCTGACAGCAACTGTATGTCTGTGTCAATCCCTCCTGGATAACATTTGTGTCAGTGTGGGATGCAATGACAGCTCCTCATTTGCAATCATCATCAAATTTAGTCAGCCACAGACCACTGACAGAGGCTGTGCCTGCAGAGAAGTTATTACCTAAAATGAGCAGTGCTAGGAACAATTTGTGAGGGAGTCCACCGGTGACTGGCCTCATTGTAAAGGGGTACTCCTCATTGTTTATGTCATGGATCCTGTCAGCCAGCCACTTGGCTATCCCCCAGCTGATATACTGGTTTGTACCAAACCACTTGGGTTTGTCAACAATGAAATGCCTTGTCAGGCCATGGTAGGTGGAGTGGCTCATGTTTCCCTCATCCATTGATTTGGTAACTTTGCCAAATACATTCACCAAGTAGGGTAGCCATGATCTGCCCATGACTAAACCAAACTGTATCTGATCAGTGTTTCTGGGTGTACTACATCTCTATTGATCATCTACCGATGTCTGCACATGGATCCCCTTTATGTAGAGGGATGACTGTTGCTGTTCTCCATTCCCAAAGCACAATGCCTGTTTGGTGGCTACAAAGAAATACTAAATCCAGAGATCCTGAAAGGTCATGTATGCAACTTCTTATGGAGTTATTTCCATCATGGTTTCCAAGATAAATGCAACCCAAGGTGTCTGGGTTTGTACAGAGCACTGCCAAACACTGTAGGGGACACTAACATGTACACCCAGTAAACCTAAGGATGGAGTATTTATGCAGATATTCTGAAGTTAGACACTAATCAAGCTGTGCCTATTGAAAACAAAGAATTACCTTGTGGTGATTGCTGAAAAGAGGGGAGTAGCCTGAATTGCTGCTGCCTGGCTACTACTGCTGCTGGTCTCACCATGACATTACTCTGTTGGGATACAAAGCTTCTATTCTGTCTCTCACCAGAAGCAAAACATTACCACCAAGCTCAAGATATGAAGTAGGCCACAGCCTATTTATTGATCCACACACTTGTCCCATATGATGCAATCATCTGTAGGCTTGTTGTAGCCTTTTCCAGGTAGATGCCTTTATTAGCAACCAGACCAGTCATTTGAGTTTTGCATGTATTATAACTTGGGGTCCAAGCCTTGTAGGATTTGACTGGGTACTGATCTGATGTTGCTTAAGAGCACAGCTGTAGCATCACAATATAATGCTGTATGTCAGGTGACATAAATGTCCAAGGTTGAGGTGATAAACTCCGCAGTGGCAGTTGTCCATGTTAGGTGATGATATAACAGCAAGTCATGCAGCCTACCTTTCAACAGTGTCATGGTGGTGATCTGCATGCCATGGTTGTGAGGCCTACTGCAGATGAGTGGTTACCTTTGGGCAATGTAGCTGTGCCTACCACATGCCCTACGTATGTTATGCTGTACATTTATGTTCCCAGAACACAACACTGTGTCCACATCACTGTACAACTCATCCATTTGTTAGATGGTTGTTTGACAGGCACTGTAGATGTGCAAGGCCAAAGTAATGACTGCAGTATTGAACAAGTGTCCTGTGCATGCAAGGACCTCCACATCTTCACTGCAAACATATGATATATATGGCAATGAGCAGGTTGCCAGCATGCACACCTCACCTCCAACATCTCCCAAACCCACATCACACATACCTACATATGCAAAGCTCCTTGACAGAAACAGACATGCACACCAGACACCTGACAAACACAGATGCAAGCATGCTACATGTAATACTACCTCTGCAGAACAGTACACATAATAGCTCACACACCAGTGTATCACCGCTCAAACCCTTAAGGCAAGACAGTAGATCACACATATTACTCATATGTGATTACATCATGAGACACTTTGATGTCCCACTCACCAGGCTACATAAGGGGAAGGTCACGGCCAGCTGTATTTGAGATGCCCTGTTATGCCATATCACACATGCACTCCAGTCTGTCAACAGCAGGTGCTGTTATGCTTGTTATAGTTATTGTTAGTGTGTATGACTTGAAATCTACATCTCAGGAGTGTATGAAGAGAAAAATTACTGAGCTGTTGGACTATGTGTCTCAGGCAGGTGTGCCCTTGGATTTCAGCTTCATTTTAACCTCACCTGGGATGATGCTTGCATGCGAAAAGAACATGATTGACATCAATAATTGGCTTAGTGTCTGCTGTCATTTGAAGGGGATCCATTATCTGTCACCCTGATATGACATGATCAACAGACCTTGATGCTTTTTCAGAGATGGTCTTCATCTGTAACCCATGCAATTTTGGCTACTGGCCAAGGCTCTCACCACCCCCATAATGCCCTTTTTAGGTGATGTCTCAGGGATAAAATTCTAACATAAAAAGCCCATCTATAAACAACCTCAAGGTTATGCTGCTACATGCTAGGAGTGTCAACATGAGACTCTACTCACTGGAAGCAGACCTGCACACATTTGTGTAGTCACAGACACCTGGGTAAAGGCAGTGGAAAGCAATACAGCCATAGCAGTCTACAACTCCTTTTACACATGCAGACTTTAAACCCATGGCATGCAAAGTAATGGGTTCAGTGTATCAGTATTCATTATGGATACATACACATCCAGATTGGTTGCACAATATGATTCTCGGAGACAACTCAGATGGTATAGCCTTTTTATAGGCACCTCTTCAAGTAATTGCCAGCTACAGGAACCCCTCCATGAATCAGGACACTCACTCTGCTTATTTGCACCTACTTGAGTCTATCAAGATACATTCAGACACCATTATTTTGGGTGACATTAAGTACCCACCGACTGGGTATATTAGTTATGCTCAAATTCAGTTGCAGAAATATTCCCAACATCACTAACCACAATGCCCTGGACCAGCTGGTTAACACCCCCACAATGGCAGCCTACATACTGGATGGTGTGCTTACCAATATGGAGGAACACTGTAGCACCCCCACTGTGTGCCCCTCCTTGGTGAGATATGACAACAGTTTGTGTCTTTAAAAAAAATTGAATTGTGATTTAATTGTTCTATTATCCTATTATGTTTCTGTATAAAAAGAATAGCATTTGAATGCAAATTTTTTTCTGATGCATTCCTTTGTAAGAAGGGTGAAGGAACTTGTACTGCACTTGATTGCTCGTGTTTGTTCCTTTCGGTCTCAGTACAGCAAGTGGCTTTTTGCTTTTAAAAAGAGAAGAAAGCCTGGACAAAAGAGCATGATAATCAAGTAAAACATATTCCTTTTCTTACTTTTGTATTGAGGAATGACTAGATTAAGGCCATTGGCTTGATCTAACAGCAAGCTTTAAGGGCAAACAAATAAATAAATGAACATTAAATGGAATGAAACATTTTCCTTCAGCAAATAAATGTTCACAGTGCAACATGAGAAGCTTGTAGCTGAAGGCGACTGTGTATCTGACTCCCCTGTTTCTGTGGAGACAAGCTGATAAAGGCAGTAACAACAGAATATTTTTTTCTTTGAATGACTAGAAGATAATGTTTTATGAAAGCATTCAAGTTTTTTTCTGCAGCTGGATGAGGAATAAAGATAAGATAAAAACAAACACCACTTAGTATAAATAAAAGCAGAGGCTGTACCATGCATCTTAGCATAGCTAAACATCATTATAGGTCAGTGTAATTGTCAGTCTGGACAACTGTTCCTATTAGGAGGGTTGAACTTCATTAATTTAAGTTGTACCAATGTACATAGTTGTGCCTGTTTGTATTCACTTAATAGGTTACAGAGGTAGTTTAGGTGTGCATGTTTGTTTTTTGTTTGAGGGTTTTCATTAAAACAAAATGTCTTGTAAGATGTGACATAGGTTTAAATGGATATGACAAGAAACATCTTTGTAAAAGATCAAACTGCCATGCATTGGTGTATGCATGTAACACAAAAGCTGAAACTGGGCATTTAATAAAAACAAAGCTGTCATACATAACAGGTGAGAATAATAACTTCTTAGTATAGCAACACTTTCCATATTGTCTGTAAATGTGAATGGTCTCACATGTATATACAAAAAAAAGAGTAGTGAACTACATTAAGAAATGCAGAGTGCAAATAGCTATAGTACAAGAGACGCATTTGGAAAGAACTGAACATGTGTATTTGATAAAGAAGGGATTTTCAGGGTGGTTATTCAGCAAACTATCTGGAACAAAGGAAAGGAGGTACTTAAATTACTAGAGGTGCTCCAATATTGATAAAAAGAGGGGGGGGGGAAGATAATAGTGGTAGATTTGTAGTAGTAATGGGGATGCTGGCAGGGGAGGAGAATTTTGCTGGCATGTATTTTTATTCCACGTAAAACTGCTACAGTGGAGCCTAAGAAAATTCTGGGAGAAATAATAAGTTTTCAGCAGGGAATATTTCTTAGAAGTGGGGACTGGAATCTGATTTGCAAAATTGAGGATGTATCTGGTGGTCTAGAAGGGAAAATATAACAAAAGAAGGCAGATTTTTGAAGAAATTTATGAAGATATTTTATATGGATGATGCAACTTTAGTAGTAGGAGCTTGAAGAAAATTTACATATTATTTCCCAAGGTAGAAAAACTGAGCTAGGCTAGACAACAATTATACTTCACAGGAACGTGTGCTTTTAATTGAAAGTTCTGATACAAATCCAATAAATGTCAGCTCATGAGCCAATAATAACTAAAATAAAAAATGCAGGATAATGAAATTAAAATAAGACAGTGGCACTTCTACTTGTCTGTCAAATAGAGTGGAATTTAAGGAATGTGTAGTGGAAATTATTCAAGAGTTATTAAGGAAGATAGAAATTGCTTCAGAAAATATAGCTAGGGAGTGGGATAAAATTAATATGAAGTTTAAAAATAGAGTAGAAATAAAGAAAAAGAGATAATGGTTAAAAAGTAACAAGAATTATTAAGAAGGACTGACAAAGGTTAAATTATTGCAGAATAGGGGAAATCTCTGAGAATAAGAAGAGGTACAACTGCAAAGTGCTAAAGAGAAAAGAGACTACTTTAATAATATTATATGATTTTTGTTCTTTGATAGTGACTCCAGAGCACAAAAGCTTTCAGCACAACGGTGCAAGTAACAGAAAGTAGAAGAAGCTATTACCAAGCTTAGAGAGCTTATAACAAGGAGATAATCAGAAGAGATCCTGTAGAGGTATTAAAAATATTTTGGAAATTTTATGAAAATTTTTATGAAGCAGAGAAATGTGGAATCACAAAAAAGCACAAATGGAAATACTTGTGGAAGAATTAAATATGTCAAGGTTAGAGGTAGATGAGGCTCAATTACTAACAGTTAGGATAGGAGGAAAGGAGATAAAAACGGTAATGCTTAGCCAATCTACAAGAAAGTCTCCAGGAATAAATGGTATTCCTGTAGAAGTCTGGACATTTGGGGGGGGGGTGGTAAAAATCTGGAAGGTTTTGTTTAACAGTATTTTAAAAGGAGGAGAAATGCCAGCATCCTGAGGAAAGCTGTGGTGGCTGTAATATCTAAAGATAGTAAAGAGCCATCAGATCCAGCTTCATATAGGCCCACTTCAATTCTAAACCATGGTTATGAAGTGTTTGTCTATAATGGCTAAAAGAATGACAGCAGGGATTCCAAAATTGATAGAGATGGATCAGTGTGATTTTGTGTGGGGAGACAAACATTTGGCAACATTAATAGAACAGAAATAATCTAGAAGGAAGCAGAATGTAAGGAAATGCCACTGCTGTTTGTGGGTCAGAGTAAACTGGGATTTTATTAATAGGGAAATGGAAACATTTACATCCCCTGGTAAAATAATAATGTTGATGGGGAGGATGTATGGGGGATTGGAGGAGAAAGTGTGTGTGTGTGTGTGTGTGTGTGTGTGTGTGTGTGTGTGTGTGTGTGTGTGTGTGTGTGTGTGTGTGTGTGTGTGTGTGTGTGTGTGTGTGTGGGTTCTGATAAATTCTGTTTGATCGGAGGACCCAGGCCAAGGTGTAATATTTCCCTTTGCCAGTGGTTCTATATAAAATGCAAATAACAAAGAAAATAAGGGACTTATAAACAAAGGTATGGCATCTAAGTCCAAGGAAGTCATTGTTCCACTGTATTCGGCATTCATCAGACCTATCGTTGAGTACAATGCCCCCTTTGGTATGTACCTAACTAGGCATATCCAACAACTGGAATGTCCACAGAGGTTCCTCACTAAAAGAATACAGAGCATAAGTAATATGTCCTATGCAGACCGCCTCAAGGCCCTATCCCTATATTCTGTCTCCTACAGGCTTTTGAGGGGAGATGTATGTCTGGCATACAGGGCATTGTCAGACCTCACTCTGATGGACCTCCTGCATATCCACAAAACAAATAGTATCAGAAGTACCCATTCTAAATACTTAAACCTTGCCTGTGGTATAAATAGGACCTGCTGGAGAGATAGGTATGTATCCCAGAGACTACCCTGTCTAAGGAACAGGCTCCCCATCCATGTGAAGCAGAGTTCCTCCCTAATCCAATTCAAGTGAAACTTGGACAATTAGATGGGAAACCGGAAATTCATCCCTGGCTTGGCACCTATGTCTCTGATGCAAACAGGTAGCCTGTAAATGGTTCATCTCCCAGGCCCGTGTTTACACTTATCAAGGGTAGCAGAACTCGTCAGAGATTTGGGATGCATGGCTAGGCTTAAGAAGGCCCTTGTGACCGTTAGCCTAGTAAACACCTATGAACCTATGAAGTAATTGGTCTCATTCAAAGTACATATCAGACCTGACACCACCCCACCCCCTGTGGAAGATAGAGTAATAAACTTCACCAAAACAGATTATAACCTCTTACAGGATGGTATCAATAGCTTGAATGCACCCCCCCCCAGAAGGAACTAGCAGCTCTGCTGAGCTGTACACCAATGCTTTATACAAACACCTGTATAACTGCATTGCATTGTCTGTACCTGATAGCTGCAACACAAGCTCATTATGGAAGAACAAACCTGCCTGGTGGATGACTGCCATTAACAGGCTTTACAATAAGAGGGAGACATTGTTCTTTAAGAGTAGGAGGGAGGGAGCCCATTGAAATTGAAACACTATCTCATCTGCATGAACAAGCAAATAAGAGTTGTAGTGAATTCCTCCAAAACAAAGTATTCCTCCAAATTAGCCTCCCCCCACAAAGTACAACCACAAGGCATTATATACTTACATGTGTAACCTAAAAGGAAAGGCCCAGTTTAGTACCAAACTTGTACTTCACGATACCACATATACTGGTGCTGTAGACATATCTCATCTTTTGGCTGACTGGGTCTGCAAAAACCTCACTCCCCTGTCCCCAACACATGTATACCATGACAAAACTACTACTTGTCCACTACCTTTTATCTCTGAAGAGCATGTCATAACTGACCTCTGTAAGGACAGATAAAGAGCATATATGGGACCTGATAACATCCTAGGCTATGCCCTACATGGGCTCTAACATTGACTTGTAACACCCTTGGACACTCTTCCCACTCATAGTGTAACCAACGGCTTCATCACAGCTGACAGGAAAGCAGGCACTGTTATTCCATTGCGCAGATGTGGCGCATCCACTGACCCCACAGACTATATGCATATCAGCCTCATTATCCATATCTGCAAGGCCATGGGGCAGGTCATCATGGACATTATCAACTAAAATGTAGGTAACATTCAATTACTGTCCCCTACTCAGTTTGGATTTGTCAAAGTGACATTATACCTGTTAATCCTAGTGGACTTCTTTGAGACATTCACCAAGGACCTGGCTGGTGGGAAATCTGTGCACACAGCCCACCTGAACTAGGAGAAGGCATTTGACACTATCTCCCATGCAGGCATCATCGCAAAATGCACCCAACTAGGCTTGAACCCTTATATCATTATAGGGGTTGTTAACTGCCTCACTGATAGAAGTCACATAGTCCAGTTGGGGAAGACTCCTCAAATAGCTGAGCTGTAACCAGTGGTGTTCCAGAACATACTGTTTGGAATCCATTTCACTGAAGTACACGCACAAAGTAAATGACTATGGCTGACAATGTTTGATGATGCCTGCTAACTGTGAGCAGTCATACAATATACATAATATGGCAACATCCTACATTATGGTGTTACCTGGACAGAAGATTGTTGCCAAACACATGACCTTAAACTCAATGTAAATATATGTATTATCATTCATTTTAGTAGCAATGATGTTCCTGGTAAGTACCAGATAAATAGCAACACCTTAAGTAAATACGCAGGGGTGAGAGACCTGTGACACCTTAAGTAAATACGCAGGGGTGAGAGACCTGGTGAGACATGTTGACAGCTAACATAACTTAGATCACCATGTCTACACAGTGGTGAGTAGGTCATTATATCTTGCTCATGTCATACATGAGGGCATTGTCTCCAGTACAAGTAGTTAGTACTTCCATGTACTCTTCCATCATCAGGACAATATTTGAGTGTAATGTCCCTTTTGGTATGTTACTCATCAAACAGATATGATGATTGGGGAAACCACAAAGGTTCCTCACAAGGGGGATGCAAGTCTTCAGCATCTGTCCTATGGGATTGAAATTACCTTCAATTTAGTGTGTTTCAAACAGAGTACTCAGAGGGGATCTCTGCTTTGCATACAAGTCAGTCGGTCACCCTGCTTTATTGGACATGCTGCACATGTGTAAGTGACATGGATAACCAGTTAACTCCCAGTTAAAATCTTAACCTGGTATGTAATTTTTATAAAACCTGCTCGAAGGTGAGAATTGTCTACCAGAGGTTAACACACCTTTGGAACACACTTCAACTTCATGTCAAACTGAGCATTTCATTGGTCCTTTACAGATGCAGTCTTTATGACTGGATGGGTGACTGTAATTACACCACATTGGTTCCACCTGTGAACACTCTCAACAGGTGCAGTAGGTGCTGAACGTGTTACCAAGAGTAAAAGGTGGACAGGCCTATGAGTCCCCTAGGACCATTGGCCTACTACATTCCAATTATGCTATGATACCATAGGCTGATGTAAAGCATTGGCTAAAATCCACACACACCAAGAGGATGCAGTTAGACCATTACCACTACCTATTTCTGTATACAGAACACTGGACAGCACCCACAGAGCAAATGGGCTGAAATGAGTTTAGAACCTCTACTTATCTAGTTTTACACACTACAGATCACAGTACATATTGTACATGCCATGGCTTAAATCTAACTTTGATAGGGCTGTAGGTACTCTTGCGGTAGATGACATCTGCAGGCCTTGTGGGGGAGAAGACTTGGGGGGGCTGCATCAAATGCAAAGGCCAAAAAGTGCAGACCCATTGCAGTTTTAAATTTACATTTGTTTGGAAGGGAGATGCACATACAAAGGATGTGAGCTGGAGTGAGATTAGAACCCCTACCTATATAGTCTTACACATGACACATCACAGTACTTATCACACATGCCACAGCTTAAGTCTGACTTTGACATGGCTATAAGTACTTTTATGGTAGATGACATCAGTAGACCTTGTGGAGTAGAAGACTTTGGGGGCCTGTGTCAAGTGCAAAGGCCAAAAAGTGCAGACCCATTGCAGTTTTAAATTTACATTTGCTTGGAAGGAAGATGCACATGCACTCACACAGCAAGTGGGATTAGAACCTCTACCTATCTATTGTTATACACGACAGATCATAGTACTGATCACACATGCCACAGCTTAAGTGCATTATTGCAAATGACTGCAGGTGATGTTATTGTAGAGAACATGAAGAAGCCCTGTGTTTAATGGGCTGGTAGGGCAGCATAATCACACAGCTTCCTACCATCAACTTCAGCTAGTAGCCTAACAATGAGACAACAGTTTTATAGCCTAGATATGTGTCAACAGCCTGTGTTGGGCATATGAGTTTGTTTGCATGTGGATGGACAGGCCAGATGCAAAAGAAAATTTACCCAGGCAATGAGTGGGCACACACCATAATACATTACAGAAGTTGCATATTTATTGATGTGTGTTTGTTGAAATGAAGCAGACACAGAGGGTTGTAGTGAATGTGGGTGTTCTTGCTGGTGTAGCTGTATACATATGATTTCATAATATATATATGTATTCCTATGCCATGCTATACATTTCAAGGGTTCCACATGGTCTGTTAGGGAGACATGGTATGACTCACTATCATCCAGCTGTTTGCAAGTACACAGGTGTGACTCATGGTTAGGTGTATTTCACAGTACATTGTGTTCTGCTGCCAATTGTTGTATCATATACACATGATGGGTGAAGATGTCCAGAACTGTGAACTTCGAATATCCCAATAGTCCTAAGATTGCAACACATGTTGGTCTATGCAGTTGCAAATGTCTAAAAGTGCATTATATAATGTTGATCCTTTCCTTGTGTCCCTTCCTCCATTTTATGTCATAGTGCAGCTTTACTATCCATGATGTGTGTATGTAGGGCAATACAGACATACGCACTCACATATATACATAGATATATCTGTTTATAAATATAGGGGCATATAAGATATATACATTTTACTAAACAACAGAGGACATGGGGCAACAGATTTGCACTAAGCTTACCTAAGTGTGTCAGCATGCTCAGTGGTATTTTGCCTCGTTTGCACATTGCTTAGCAACTTGCAAATGGGAGGCGCATTGCGACACCTGAGACTTCCTGTTGCATAAACTGACTCCATCCCACACCTAGGTGTACTTCAGGCCAGGAGTCTGAGATGACTTGGAAAACTCCAGTCTGGATCTACCTAAATACCCAGTTCCTCACTTAATCTACAGTTTCAATCACTGTGTGCTGCATTTACTAGTCACCTTTCTCTTTCTGTCTTCCAAATGTCATATACTTACTTTTTGATGTATTTAACAGCATCCAATGCTCCTGTGGCCCAGTTCTTGTGCAGACATACCCAATCTGTAACACATTTAAACAGTGTACCCAAACTCAAGTAATCTGCATACAGACTGTAGAACAGCTGTGATGTGAAAGATAGGTCTTTAGATAACTGAAATGAAAGTTGGGCCTAGTACAGAGCCCTGTGGGACACCCTGACTGTAACCATAAATATCAGTTGTCCAATTGCTGCATGATACTTGCCATGTCTTATATGTAGGCCATGCAGCTATCCATCTTCTCCAGAGTGCATCAATACCTAGTTATTCTGATGTAGTGATCAGTATGCTGCGTATGGGTCTGTCAGTTCCACATGAATCACATTACAGCACAATCCTTTATTCATGACTGTTATTATATTGTTAGACTACATGTTATAGGAGGTACTGGATGTGTTTTCTACATATGCATGCTGATATATGTTTTTATATCCCAGCCTTTACAATTCTGCTAATAAGTTATCCATTAGTAATGATTTACTTATTAAATAGGTCTTATAACTGTGGCACAGCTGCACATGTGTAATTACTATGTGAATAAAATCATGCTAGTATAACACACACAGACACAGTCTATAAAGATATGTACATATTGCTACTTCACTTGCATAATAATCATATATGTCAGGATTAGAACCCTGGACAACATCACACAACTTAGTTGCATTATTTCTTTGAGCCAAAGAGGCTGGTAGATGATCAAGGAATCATTCAAGTTACCTCTACAAAGAGACCAGTCACCAATGGAGTTCCCCATGGTTTGGTGCTGAGACTTTTTCTGTTTGCCATATACATCTTAAAAGTAAAAGGAAATACCAAAGGGCTTTGGCTGACTAAGTTTGAAATGAGTACAAGCTAGGAGCACTTATTGAATCCCCAAATGACTTGACCATCATGCAGGAAGGTTTGTCTCTAACTGGTGCCAAAATCATGAATTGAAACTAAACTCCAAAAAATACATTATTGTATCCTTTGGGAAGTCATATACTTCAGGGAATTGCCAAATTGACAATACCCTCTGAGAAATGACCCAGTTGTTTGGCATTTGGGAACTTGTGTGTACAGTGACATAACTTTTGACCAACATGTGCCCAGAGTCATAAAGTCTTTCTATATTGCACAGCTTATAAACAAATTGATTGTGACTAGCTCCAGAGATCTCATTGTCCCCCTTTACAAAGCCCTCATTAGGTCAATCATTTTGTATATTGTCCACTTTGGCATGTATCTGTCCAGACCCATGCAACAATTGGAATACCCACAGAGATATCTTGCTAAAAGGATACAAGTCTTAAACAATACGTCTTACATGGACCACCTCAAAGATTTATCACTATACTCAGTATCCTACAGAGTGCTTATAGGTGACCTGTGTCTGGCATACAAGGCATCCTCTCACCTAATTCTGATGGACCTACTGAACATCAGCAAGTTAAATGGCATCAGAAATACTCAGTCCAGGTATCTAAACTGAATGTTGTGGAGAAATGGCTATATATCACACAGGCTACCACTGCTCCGGAACAGACTATCCATTCAAGTAAAACAAAGCTCATCCTTGTCCATATTCAAATGCAACTTGGATCTAAAGATGGTAATAGAAAATGTATTCCAGGATTGCACCTCATACCACTAATGGATAGAGGCAGTTCCTAAATGCTGCATCCCATACATGGGTCCCCTCAAATTATCTATGGTATGATCACAGTTATTCTCACTAGGGCTAATATGCAATTATCACCCATGGGATAGGTAAGACCAATCAGGAAATGTTAATTCAAGCACCAAAAGGGAAATTGGCTAAGCTTAAAATGTCCTCCAAGTGAGCCTATATTGTGGTAGTAAATAATTAAAAAAAAAATGCCCTTTTTAGATCACTAAGTTCCAATCTCACCCTCTGCCCCCCAGCCTTCAACAGCTTCCGGCCCCTCTGGCTGTGGTGAGCTAAGCACTGGTGGGGGGCTGTGTATCCCTTCCCTTTGCTGATTCTGCTGCAGCTGTTTCTGCAGGATCAGATTGTATAGCGTAGCACATGCTGTGAATATCTGTGCACATGTGGCTGGGGTATACTGCAAGGCTTCACCAGATATATCAAGGCACTGGAACCATGTCTTCAGAAGTCTAAACACACACTCTATGATGTTCCTAGTTTGAGCATGTGCCTCATTATGGTGTTCTGTGGATGTGTGTGCATTTCTGATAGGTGTCCTCATCCAGGGTTCCAGGGAGTAGTCCAGATGTCACACCAAGCACCTTTCTTGCTGTCTCCCTTACCATCTCTGCTGTAGTTACCCAGCTATTCGGTAACTCTTCACCCCCCCTAGTGCCTGTTTTAACTCTTCCCTGAACTCCACCTCACACTCACCCTTTTTCAACTTCCACCATTTGATCCTTGGCACTGCTCTCACACTTGTCCTCCTCTTCTTGATCACCAACATCATCCTACAGACCACCATTCTATGCTGCATAACTACACTTTCCCCTGTCACCACTTTACAGTTTCAAGCTCCTTCAGACTGGCCCTCCTGCATAGGATATAATCCACCTGTGTGCATCTTCCTACACTCTTGTATGTCACCCTATGCTCCTCCCTCTTCTTAAAATACATATTCACCACAGCCATGTCCATTCTTTTTGCAAAATCCACTACCATCTAACCTTCTGCATTTCTCTTCTTAACACCATACATGCCCATCACTTCCTCATCCCCTCTGTTCCCTTCACCAATATGCCCACTGAAATCCGCTCCAATCACCAGTCTCTCACCCTTGGGTACACTCACCACCACTTCATCCAACTCACTCCAAAATTTTTCTTTCTCATCCATCGCACACCTAACTTGCGGAGCATATGCACTAACAACATTCATCATTACATCATCAATTTCCAGCTTCATAAACATCACTCTATCTGACACTCTTTTCACCTCCAAAACACTCTTGGCATACTGTTCCTTCAGGATAACCCCTACCCCATTTCTCCTACCATTCACACCATGATAGAACAATTTGAACCCACCTCCTATACACCTGGCCTTGAAAATATATAATTATGCAAAACATGTCATTCCAGCAACTTGCTAAGTTTGTAGGAGAAATATTTAAATTATGTCCCTATTTTGGGACCTTTTACCACCATTCTTTCTGGCTTTGTCCAGATTTCTTGCACTGAGAGGTTGAGAGGTATGCCCCAGTTGATCTTTGAAAAGTACCTGTAGCTAATATCCTATGGGCTACATATACCTTAGTTTCCACTGGGATGAGTTCCCCTCTGTTAATTCTGGCTCTGAGTTGCAGGCAGCAGAGTTCAGTGAGTTGTTGTAGTATGTCCCTGTCCACCCTGTAGCACTCTATCATTTCCAGCTCATGTAGCTCCTGGTAGGTTACCCTTGTCCTGAACACTCTTCTCTTCCTCGGCCTAGGCCTATGGTCATCAGCACCAGCAGCATTGACTTTGGCCTCTAGCACATACAGATGTAGAATAGCTGCAGCAGACCCTAGCATTATTCAGTCTAAAATTCCCAAGTCTTTACTCCACTGGTTTAGAGTATTAAGGGAAAACTGGAATGTAGGGTGCATGCATACTTTATACAGTTGTGGTATAGGTCCACCATGTTGGAATGGCTAATTTGGATGCATCTCAGCTGCTTAGAATATAATTAACATGATTTAAAGGCCCTAATTATTTGTGCACCATGTAGCTTAGCATACAAAAGTAAATATTCTCAATTGAATATTTCCGGTAATTGATAGCTTCCTACGTCATCATTGTGCCTTGGGAGTGGTCAGTCACGCGAACACGCTTAGCTAAGCTGCAAGCCATGCAAACACATGCAGCTAGCACAAAATCTGCTAAAATTAGTAATTCAACAAATCCACCTAATTTGCATACATATTCATGCTGACAGACTAGAAACTACATGGATCATACCCGCGTGTGCTAGGCAACAGCACAAATGCACTGTTATACAGATCCGATGCTAGGTCCTACAGTACATTTCGGTGACATACATTTATCAATTGTTTTTTTTTCAATATCTTTTTGTTTGCATTAAGTGTGTTTGCTTACTGCGCTGCATAGCACAAACAAGCAGAGATTTATAAAAAAAATGATGGATTATACATTTCCCTGTGCATTTTTTCACATCCACAATGTATTTCCCCCAATACTCCTTGTGATATACCCTTTTCAGGGGAGTTATGTCCATATTGTGGACATTTTCATACCCTACTGACTGTGTAGACTTCTGTACATGAAAAACATCTGTGTACACTACGAACACTTAGGCATGGAGTCTACACAGATGACTTGCAGGTTAAAGGATCACTTCCACTGCCTAATTTGCATATAATTTACCTGCTTATGCAGGAATTTGCATTATATGTATCTTTCCTTGTTCACGTGCATTTGCGTGCAGCTGAGCAAGGCTTACTGAATCTCAAATTGTTTGCGCTTGTGTACACATCGCACCGCGATGCGTACACAAAAAAAAATCATGTAGAGTTTATTGAATTTACCACCAATGAGTACTTCTGTTGGCTATTTAACTTTCAAATGACAAATATGTGGGGTATGTTGTTCCCCTCAAAGTGATATCTGTGGATGCCTGTACCATTCCTTAAGATATTGGTCTATCAGTACTGCTGCCAGGGAAAGTTTTCAACTACAGAGATCAATAGTTTGCAGAAAATGCTTAGACAGCATGACCTCTGGAATGGAGCTACAATTTGTGATATGGTCAGTGCAGTGGGGGATCATGGTTGCAGAATGTAGGGATGTCATCACTATATCATGGACATGCTCAATGGGACAAAGTAACAGGACAGTGGCACAGATGTGTAGGCATGGCACAACTGGATCATGAACTAATTCTGTTAGACACTGAAATCTTTCTGGTGTCACTGGACAGTCATAATCCAACATACAGGATCCCAGGGAGTGGAAATGAGGTGGATTCTCCAAATGCCCAACCTGATAAGAAATAATGTTAGTTATATACATTACTTGCATAAATATTTTATATGTATGCTCTTCAGGTTCAGGGAGTCAGGGCCATTCTACTCCAGCAAATGGTGATGCGATAACAAATATTCTTTACATGTATTCATTATGTATTACTGTCTCTAATACCTCAGGTATACATGTAGATAGCTGAGCATTTGTATGAGCATATCTTCATACGGCCTTTAGTAATGTCATATGTGATATCAAGGCATAGAGGTGGATTTATATTATTAATAGTATGTTTTTCATCATAAGATTGTGTCAATCTGCATTTTATGACATTATCTATGACCTAGCTATGTTTAATTTGGCTTTTATTAAAGGTGTGGCTAGCTAAGATGCAGGTCAGCAGTCCATGTTCATTGCATGAGAGGCTGATGAGATAGCTGACTTAGTGCCACACACAGCTGCAACTCTTCATGACATTTTGACAATACAGACAACTGGATGTGATGCACCAAATACACAGGACAATAACACACAGAGCTGAGTATTGACAGACATGAATATTGCTTCAGCTGTCACACACATTAACTACCTTCAGTAACAAAGAATTGTAGTTTGGAGGAAACAGTAAAGCAGCATGACTCTGCATCCAGTCACTCCAGCAGAGATGAATATATTGATGTAAGACCTGGAGATGTTGCAACATTGCATTAAGCTCTTTTTCTAGTGGGTGCTCAGCCTGTACCAGTCAGAAGGGATCAGACAATACCCAGTGGTACACTGGGACCAGGAAGTACCTGAAATTCATGATTTAACTTTGCAGATACATGCTCAGATTCAGGTACAATGGCAGCCTGTTCCCATACATAGCATAGGATAACATGCAGCCTATATTTGGTCTTCAATGGTATCCCATGTATGCCTGCAACTACACACAGTGGGACTGAAAGGCATTACATAGAGCATTTATAAGCAGTGGAGCAGTAGATGCAGTACAGCATGACTGTGTTTTCACAATGCACTTGAGCCATGCAGTTTTACCAGTCCCTTTTGAAAACCTTGGCACATAGTGCTCATAACATGGCCTGCTCACAAAATGTTTGCCTTTAAGATTGTCTAAGTATACATGCTTGTGGCCTTGAGACTCCATGTCCTGCTGCTGTTAGTGGACCTGATGCAATCAGTGCACAGTCTCTTGTCCACCTGCTTTCCTAACAGTCCCATGCATTCCACACCGTGAGCATTCCTAGGAATCTGTAGCCTGATCATGCACCCCTCACACACATATTATGAGTCAGAACTTAGCCAGTCTTGTGGGCTTGAACCTTTAAAAATAGGAAATCAGGGCCTGTTCTTAGTCAAGGACATACCTGGCCATGGCACCTCCCTGGATACATGAGGTGGCAGTCTACACTGTAAGATGTACATGTACTGTCTGTGCTCTTTGATGTATGTTATTTGGTCTTGTAGTATGTATTTGCATAAATCTGTCCTGTGTGCAGCCTCTTACCTGTAGAGAGGGTAGCAGGTTTATCACATGTAACCAGTGTGATATGATAACATTTATTGCCATGTTTGATGCCACAGACATTTAGGACATGCACATGTATAAATTATGTTATGACAGCAGTTTGAGTGGCTATCTTATTTATATATGTGTTGTGTGCATTCTTTGCAGGTTGAGGCATCTAGTTTTCTACCAGCCATTACCATGTCAGTAGCATCAGAGCAAACCGAGCATACTGCTATACACTGTCCTTCCATGCAGTGCTGTTATACCTTCCCAAATACTTCCTCGATGCTATTCTCTATGCCACTGCAACTTGTTTTGTGGTGATTGTGTTTGATGTGGCAGATCTGCAACACCTCAGATTTGGATACCACCCTGCTGAGATGGTATCATGCTGTCCAGCGTTGTCCATAAAGTTACTATCTGGGTTTGCCATTTCAGATGTTAACTGAAGAGCACACTGTATGTATCCAAACACCTGAATAGGGCTTTCAGCATTCCAGAAATATGCTCAGTCACATTCCTCAACTTTTGTGAGTCAGTGTACGATTCTTTAACAGGAGAATGGTGACTGTGGTTTGTCATCATTAGTCGGGGTTCCATCATTAAATAGTGCACTTTAAGCCACAACTCGTTCCTGTTTCTTTACAGAGTATACACTCTTTCTCTGAGTACTCACTCACTAACTCTATTTGAAATTTGTTTACTTGAGAACCAGTGTCTCATATTACAGATATTCCAGGTGTATGATCCATGTTCACTGCCAAGATGCATTGCTTATAGCTATATTGTTGCGCCATCTGCATTGCACATAACATTACAATTCAGTATGTGCCATCCCTTCAGATTTACTTCATCAAATCTTCTTCAAATTCTCTTCATTTGTATGGCTTTATTACTATGTGGGTACAATCCTTGGCACAAAGTACATAAGAGAGTTGTACAATGCTGTGGGGCAGTTGTGTTCATGCAGGGCACTTAGCAGCAGTTCTTGGAAACTCTGTATGTTTACCACCTCATGACACATACTTAGCCAGAAAGTTATGAAATATGCAGAAGGTTGTAGTCTGGGTCATTTCCACATTGTCTCTCAAGTGGAATTGGAATGTCCAAGATGGAAACATTCCCAGCAACAGAAACACTTTTAGTTGTAATAGAAATGTGTTGCCTCACTCTCCATATGGAGTCATGTATGGATCACACATATCACACACACAGACAGCAGGAGTTACCTGTCCAAGTGGTATCTTTTAATAATCTTCTGATCACAGACATGGTCTAACTAAAGCCACTGGTGTCACCTAGTGGATTGCCTCCTCACTGTGGGCCACACAGCTGGACATAATGGCTGCTTTGCAGTCAGCAAGCACATCTGCTTGCATTACAGTTGCTGCTGAAAATTATAGCATTATTCTTTTTTTCTGTAAACATACAATACAAATATTTGTCATTTCTTTCCGATTTTGACTTATTAAGTTCTCAGTCTGTTTTCATATAGTTACAGTTTCAGGCATGAGGCACTGACTGTCTGCATCTGCTTGTGCATGTTGCTACATTTGCATAGTGCATCCGCAGATCACTTATAACCGAGTACAATACAGCTATCTTGCCCTAAAATTAAATTGCTAGGAGGTATGCCCAATATCAATGGTAAATGAGCATTATTTGGCTTGGATATTAGGAGTATGGTTTATACTTCAAATAAGTGACTGATTTGTTAAACAGTATACTCATGTTCCACTGTCATGTCTATTTCAAATATTTTGTGTAGGGTTTGGATCATACTCTTTTGTATGAGTTTAAAATTACCGTTTGCAGACTCTTAATCCATTCATAGTACACTGCTATTACAGCTTCACTTATTAACTATATAGTGGTAAATTAAAATGTCAACTTCTCTTAAAAAGAATTCCACTGAGTCTGTGCTGTCTTAACATGTGCAAGCAAACTGATAAGGAAACTTATTATCTAATAGAAAAGTAGTTAGAACTACATATTTACTGCTGTAAATACAATAATTTAAATAAATAATTATAGATTGCATTAACATTGACGTAGCCAAGTGAAAGGATCTGGCCAAGGCTGCATTCAGGCCAAGACTAATGATTTTATCATGCAGGATTCTGTTATTATGCAGGAGCCAAAGAAATTATTAGATTGTCAGTGCAGTGGGAATGTAAGACATTTTACAGTTCCACATCTTTTAAAAATCCCTGTGCAAGCTGATGATAGCTAAGCAAGAGGAACCATTTCAGATCAAGAAGTCCTTGTGCTTGCTAATGACTACCATTTCCTTATATAAACATTGCACAGGTTCTGCTAACAGACTGACGCATTTGATAAGGGCTTTATGAATACATATGTTGCTATTGACCTTGAATGCTGATGGTAAAAATGCCATTATGGTACTATTTTTTGCTCTTTGAATTACAGGTATATTATTAAAAATATGACGTGTCAGACGGAAACAGAACTGTTAGAATATGATTAATGAACTCCTTGAGAATTCTTACAAAGGAAGGCAGTGTATTGTAAGTTATTGTTATTCACTCACTACATCACTGGCCCTTAGACACTCCCCTGTCTTGTACTATATGTATAGCAGGACATTGTTCTCAGAGAAATTTCTTCAAAGTGTCTTGTTTCTTCAACTACTTCTCTCTCCTAGGAACAATCATTATTATGATTCAAAGAGTATAACAAGGGCACTGAAAAAATGAAGTAAAGCTGATTCACAGAAAAATGAAGCAGAAAAGCTGCTTAAAATCCTTTCAGGGGGAAAAAACAATATTTTGAGCAGAGAAACCAAGCTATATTCAAACATTTAATACATAATCTGTCTATCATCAGAACTTGAAACAGTGTTTTTTTTTTATTTCAGGAGTACTTTCAAATTAATTAATCAGTTAATTAATGCCCGCATATATGTGTGTATTACTTTTCTTTTACCACCTTGGTGTATTCATGGCGGCTGAACTTATATTCAAGTGCTCAGCATGGAGATATTTTCCAGGAAATCATATGCCAAATTGTACCACAGCCATAGCTACGTTTGCTGATAAGGCTCCTGTTTTATCATACATCAGTTTAACTTGTTGCACAAAAATGCAATTATTTTTCCCTGAGTATATATAGCTTAGGTTCATAGGTAGATAGTAGGCTATCTGCCCTAGGGCATTTATAAGCCTAGCCAGAGTGTATTTGGCTTCCGCTTCCCTATTAGATTAGCCTACTGTGCCTCTGTAAAGTAGGTCACAGAAGGTACCCTTTTAAGATTAGTTTACTGTGCCTCTGTGTAGCAGGGACACAGGAGAGATCCCAGGGGTGAATTTGCAATTTCCCATCCACGCGTCCAAATTTCGCTTGAAGAGGGACAGCGAGGGGCTATTTCTAACATGAATTGGGATTCTATTCCAGAGTGAGGGGAGCCGCTGGGAAATGAATCTATCCCTCCAGCATGTCCTATTTATTTTTGTGCTGAGGTTTAGGTCCCTGGAGCGTGTAGCTCTAAGGGACTTGGATTTTTTGAGGTGGAGCATGTCCATTAATTCTGGGTTTGACATGGTTTTGTACGTCAGGCATAGATCGCCTCTGAGTGAGCGGTAAGCAACTGAGTAGAGCTGGAGTTTCTTTAGTCGAGCTGCATAGGACATCTGTTTGTAGCCCATGATCCTCTTGGTGAGGTACTTTTGGGGTCTCTCCAGTTGCTGCAGGTGTCGGGTAAGGTACATCCCAAAAGGGGCATTGTATTCAATTATGGGCCTGATGAGTGATGAGTAGAGGGGCACAATGACCTCTCTTGATCTAGATGTGAACCCTTTCGTGATAAAGTGGGCTATATAGAAGGTCTTTCTAACCACTTTGGCAACGTGATTATCAAAGGAGAGATTACTATCTACGTTGGTCCCCAAATCTCTAATTACTTCTTCCGTACTTAATGGATTACCATCTATGTGGTAATTTGTGGGCACCTTGTTTTTCCCAAAGGGGATGACTATGCACTTTTTAGCATTTAGCTTGAGGCTGTGGTTCTGGCACCAAGCATCCGTCTCTGTGAGACCCTTTTGGAGGATGCTTGTGTCAGCTGGAGATTCGATTATGGCTCCCAGTTTGCAGTCATCTGCGAACTTTGTCAGCCATAATCCCCCCGTGTTAGCCTGAACCTCAGAGAAGTATATACCGAACAAGAGAGGTCCCAGAACTGAGCCCTGTGGGACGCCACTTGTAACTGGTTTAACCTGTGATTCTGACTATGTGGGTTCTATCTCTGAGCCAGTTTGCAACCCATCTTGTGATATAGGGGTTGATATTTAAGCTGGTAAGCTTATTTATGATGCCCGAGTGGGGTATTATGTCGAAGGCTTTTGCGAGGTCCAGGTAGGCTGTGCCTTGCCCTCAACAATGGCTTTGGTAATTGTTTCAAAGAAATCAACTAGGTTTAAGAGGCAAGATCTGCCCTTAACAAAGCTGAATTGGGTAGGGTCCAGTGTCTGGAGGCTCCCAATGTCTTTGTTTATGAGTTCCATGATAATACACTCCATAGCTTTACAGACCAGACTAGTCAGGCTTATGGGGCGATAGTTTCCGAGGTCCATTGTGGCACCACCTTTGTAGAGTGGGACTACTGTAGCTGTACGCCATTCTTTGGGTACATATCCTGTAGTAAGGCTAAGTTTGAACAGTGACTTAATGTGAGGGTTCAGTTCTTCTTGGAGCTCATGTAAGACACAGCCTGGGACACCGTCCGGTCCCATAGATGCTGTGTTTTTTGCTTTGGAGAGGGCAGCTTTCACCTGTGCATTTGTGATGTCAGGGAGGTTACATTCAGTTGGGATAGGCGATTGCTCCTTTGGGGGGGAAGGGGGGGAGAAGTTTGTGCTGAATCTGTCTGCCAGGATGTTGGCTATGTCTGTAGGTTCGGTATATTTTGTACCGTTATGCAACAATTCAGAGCATATCTGGGAGTTTCCGCCCATGTTTCTGACATAACTAAAGAAGGCCTTGTGATTATCTTTAGTGTCTAGGGCAATATTTCTTTTGAAACTGGCCTTTGATGATTTTATGAGGGATCGAAGTTTCTTGCTAATACTGATCAGAGATGCCTTCCCTTTTTGGGATTTTGCTCTGTCATGTAGTAGCTTCCTCCTTCTGTTGTATAGCTTATTTATGGCTGGGGTCCACCAGACCGGTCTCCTGTTTTTGGAGGAGTGAGTCTTGGTTTTATTTGGGATAGCACGATCCATGCATTCCTGCAGGTGCTCATAGAATGCATTTGTAAAGGATTCTGCGGATTGCGCTGTAATATCCTCTGGCCCAGGGGCTTTGAAGGATTCCACCTCAGTCTTGAGAAGTGCAAAGTTGGCTTTTGAGAAATTCTTTACAGTGATTTCCTTGGCTGGTGGTGGGGATGGGATATGGACATCCAGGGAAATTTGTTTTTGGTCTGATCTTACCAATGAGGGGTTTACCTCTGGTGTGGAACATAGAGTCCCCATGTTGGTGATGACCAGGCCCAATATGTTGTTCCCTCTTGTGGGAGTGGTGATCAGTTGTTCCATTGCGTTAGAGTTTATAAATTCAAGGAACCATTGGGCAAGGGTGTTTGGGCTTGAGTAGTTTTCCCAGTCAATGTTTGGGTAGTTGATGTCACCCAATAACATAGTGTTTGGAGAGACCTTCATATTCTCCAGTGTTCTCAGGAATGCCAAGTGGGGTTCCTGTAATAGGGAGGGTGTTCTGTAGCAGGCTACAAACTGAAAGGCAGTTTTGCCTGCTGTTAGTTGCACATGGATGGTTTCCGATGCTTCGTGCAGTCCCACTAACCTGGAGGTGTAGGTATCTTTGATGAATATAGATACTCCCCCTCCTTTTGTGCTTCGGTCCGAGTTTTGGGGCGAAGCATGGTATGAGTTAGAACCTGGTAGTGCTGGGGTGCTCTCAGGAGCCTTGAACCAGGTTTCTGTTACTGCACAGACATCGATTTTCTCCATACTGAGGAGAGTCTCGAGTGCGTGCATCTTGAGGTTTAGACTTCTGGCATTGAGTAGCATTACCTTTAGTTTTTTTACCTTTGGGTTGTCTATGGAGGTGGGTTTGTCCTTTGAGCCTTGCCTAAAAAAGGCACTATGGGAGTGGCAAGAGCCTTGGCCAGTATACGAAAGCCTAAGGGTGACAGGTACAAGCCATCACTAGCAAAGCAACGTGGCTTGTCGAGCATGTCATCCCAGGCTGACAGACACTGGATCCCCTTTGAATGACACCAATACTTTAGCCAACTGTTGAAACTGATCATTTTGTCTTTATACTGTGGCATCATTCTTGGTGAGGGCAGGATGCTACTCAAGGTCAGGGACATACTAGCCTGGGCTACATGGTCAGAGAGCTCCTCTATGTCTCTTTTCATGTAGTCCAGGGAGGTACGTCTCAGGTCATTCACACCAGCATGGACAATGACGGAGTCATACTTGTACTTGCTTTGGAGTGACCTGAGTGCTTGCATTATGTGGCGGATCCTGGCACCCGACAGGCAGCTTACAGTGACCTTCTCCTTGTTCAGTCTGGTGAGCGGGACGTCAGTGTGCCGAACAATAGAGTCCCCTATAACAAGTGTATTTGGTGTGTTGCTTGGACTTATGGGCTGTGACTGTGAGGCACACTGATTTTGTGAAATATATGATTTGTGGGTATTGTTGAGGGGTGGCTGTTGCTTGGATATCTGCTTAGGAGGTCTTTGCTGTTTATGCAGATTTTTATTTAGAGCCTCCAAGTATGTTTTTGTGTGTTTATGTGTTGGGTATGCAGATGCAATAGGTCTGTGTGAGACTGGATTTGTGGTGTGGGTGGTTATCTTTTCCTCCTGACTGACTGGCCAGTCTTGGGTTGAGAGAGCTCTGCCTCCAGTTTGGCTGTGTAACTGCATCTCTCACATGTATTAGAGTTTGATGGAAGGAGGAGGGGGTTGTCTGTGTACATAAGGCAATTGTAACATTGCCTCAAAATTCCCAGATTCACCAGTTGGACTGGAGAGTAACCTTGAAACTGACCCTTGGACATACCAGATTAGTTTTTTTTTCTACTGATCAGATTAGGGAAGGGAACTGATTTTTCACTTGATCAGGAAGGACCAATCGGTAGTCTAATACTTATGAGAAGTCGAGGAGGGTGTAGTGCTTTAGTTAGTTAGTGTTTCCTTATAAGAGCTGAGCAAGTGCAGGGCTTTAGAAAGAGAATAGAGTGATTACTTTGAGAGTTTGAACAGTTCTAAGGGAAAAAGTGAAGAGCAGACTTTGTGGAGCCTGGAATAGTTTAAACCTGTTTAAGCGGCACTGCCCGACGCTGCTCAGTGCGCAAAACCGAACAAAAAGAGAGTTGTAGGGTTTTAAGAGAGAGAGATCAAGGAGTTTAGAAGCAAAGCAGCAAAATAATCACAACAGTGCAATAAATGACCCCACACTTGAGTGCTAGGCCAAAATCAGGTAAAATGCAGTTTTTAGAGAAAAAAATGATTTTAAATTAAGTGCAACACAGGAAATGCAGAAAACAGGCTCTAGATGTGTTCCAAGTACTGTTACTGTTACAGATATAAACTTTAGCAAGCCGGAAAATGCCAAAAGTAGGCGGCAAAGCAGTAAAACTTAACAAAAAATCAGAAGAAAATACGTAAAATCAGAAAAGTGGCTCCTTTTCTTCTCTCAGCGTTTTCTCCACTTGGTAGGTGCTTCAGCAACAACTAGCAAGCCTGAAAAGATGCCAAAACCACGAGGCAGCCTGGTATTAAGAGAGAGAGATCAAGGAGTTTAGAATTGACCCAAAATGGCCAATAAAACTACAGCTTCTAGGTAGTAACTACTCCTCCAGGGACAGGCAGGCTGTTCAGTGTTAACCACTCCCACTGGTGAACACAGAGACTTCCCTTTAGCCCAAGCAAGCACTGGATTTCTAGAAACTTCCAAACAGCTCAGAATAGCAAATCTATAACTGAACTTTCTTAAATTTCAGAAAGTGGGGAAAAAAGGAAGATTTTTTTTGTTTTTTCTTTCTTTTTGTTGTAGTTTAAAGGTAGCAGAGATACACAAGCAGCAAAATAATCACAACAGTGCAATAAATGACCCCACACTTGAGTGCTAGGCCAAAATCAGGTAAAATGCAGTTTTTATAAAAAAAAAACTATTTTAAATTAATGCAACACAGGAAATGCAGTAAACAGGCTCTAGATGTGTTCCAAGTACTGTTACTGTTACAGATATAAACTTTAGCAAGCCGGAAAATGCCAAAAGTAGGCGGAAAAGCAGTAAAACTTAACAAAAAAATCAGAAGAAAATACGTAAAATCACAAAAGTGGCTCCTTTTCTTCTCTCAGTGTTTTCTCCTCTTGGTAGGTGCTTCAGCAACAACTAGCAAGCCTGAAAAGACGCCAAAACCATGAGGCAGCCTGGTTTTAAGAGAGAGATAGATCAAGGAGTTTAGAATTGACCCAAAATGGCCAATAAAACTACAGCTTCTAGGTAGTAACCACTTCTCCAGGGACAGGTAGGCTGTTCAGTGTTAACCACTCCCACTGGTGAACACAGAGACTCCCCTTTAGCCCAAGCAAGCACTGGCCTTCTAGAAACTTCCAAACAGTTCAGAACAGCAAATCTGTAACTGAACTTTCTTAAGTACTGAAAGAAATAAGCTAGCTGGTTACTTGCTCGAAACTATTTGAAGTACATTTTATTTAACTGAGTGAAGCAAAATACAGTAAAAATATTGCCAACACATGCTCCTGTCACCTGCTTAAGTTCACATTTGATAATAAAGTTAGTAAATGATATAGGTACTTTGGGAATGTTCAAACTTGTGGAAGAAGACACATTCATAGGTAATGGATTTTATATCCCATACAAGAAAGGAACTTGCATATTTGGAAAGATATCCGACCTTTATGTTTAACTTTTAGTGAGGGTTTTAGGATGGTATGCTTGAGTATTTTTTTCAAACAGTATGCATGATGTTATAAGGCAGTTTTCCATCTTCAGCATTTCTACCTCACCTACAGAAAATACTGAACAGTGAAATGAAGGCAGCAGCCACCACTAAATAAAAATAAATGTTTTAATCAAGCGTGTAAAACAATAAAACCAGATGCAGTACTAAGACATTAACAAATTGAGATGAGCGCTTCCGGGCAAATGCCCTTCATCAGATGGTTTGTTAACTATAAAAAATTCTTATATAGAAAATGTTAACCAATCAATAATTCACCCATCTCTTCTTTTGGGCTGGCTTAAGAGGAATTACATCATTGAGGTCCGGGGGCCTGTGTGCTGTGAGTTCTATAATCCACCTGGTTTCTTGGTATTCAGTTTCATTCAATAAATCCCCACCCCAAATGCCCTTTTGTATACTTTGAATAATCATAAACATAAAGCCATGCCCCTGATTCTTATAAATATGCTGATATAAAGCATTATGTTCATTTTGTACCCTAATAGATGACAAATGATTTAATATCCTATTCTTCAACATACAATTTGCCTTTCCAACATAAAAACATTCTCACAATTTACATATGGCAAGATATAGGCGAGGCCACTTCTGTGTTTTTTGGACCTACAGAAAACAGGAGGCATGGTCCAACTTTTATAATGTTGACCCAAATACTCAAATGTAAGAAGTCAAAATGTTTACTGAGTTCAAATATACAGCTAACCTCTATGCAGATGTTCTTCCTTCAATTGCACCATTGCAGACTCTCTTGCCTTATCCTATCCTTGGTCACACTTCTCAACAATAGGCAAAGACACTATGTTCTTAAGAAGTTCATCCCATTGGCTCATGCATCCCCTTTTAAACAGTGCCCTGTCATCTATGTTCTGAAATACCCACCCTCCATTTGAAAATTATGTCACAGTATCTGCATTGGTGTCTTTACAAAAGACCATCTTACAGTGTGGATGTGTTTCATTGTCATTAAAACACTCTGAACAAAAGTGACCCAAACTTGTTATATCTATGTTTCAACAAGCTCTATAAGCACAAGGCTTGGTGATACAGATATGCTGCCCATTGCAGAACTATTAGAAAACAATGGCTAGCGTTTTGTTTTCCCTGTGAATGTACTCTTTATGCTGCCACAAAAAAGATAGTGGAGAGGTCTAGACATTTTGTCTCAAAGAGGGAATGATTTCTCTGCCACCATTATAAGATCAATTGCCTTTTCTGTTTCAGTAGGGTAGCAGCTCAGCTACCACTACATCCCTTAACACTTTTACTATTACCACTAAATAACTATTTCACACAGACTACTGCCCTGGTGAGCTTTGTTTCAGCCATTCTCAAACTCCGGCCTAGTCAGTGATGATGTGTAGTGAATAAAGCCAGTGCCTGATAGGGGAATGTGGTGACTCAGGGATTCAGATTTGTGCTTCACTGCTCCGGAGTCTGACCTCCATTCACTGACAGCGTAGAGTTTGTTTGTTATACCAACGTCTGTGTGGCTTTTCTCTAGCTCTTCAAAATGTGCTGGTTATTTGTTTACTTGACCATAAACATTGCATGGCTTTTTCACATTTCATAGAAGTATCATAAATTTGAAACCTTAATCACTGAACATCTAATGTTTAAAATTAAACATATTGAAAAAAATACATCATTTTGTTGCAGGGGCAAACCTTCACTGTGCCTCCCCCCAATCATGATAATTTTATGCACAAACTCCACAGGTTGTACTCTATTACTTGAAATAGCAAATTTCCCAAACCTTGCTGTTCCTCAGTCTCACTGCAAAAAAGCTGGTATGGGCCTTTATTCAAAGTAAAAACGCACTGAAAAAACTTGGGTATTCCATATTGCATTTACTCTTGTAGTTGCAGCCTGAATTCTTACTGGGAAAGGTCTAAACAGACCAGTTCACTTATGTAGCTAAAAAATGAACAAAGTAAAAATAATCCCCTTAAGATGGTTATACCAGGCCAGCAGGCAAATTAGCAAGCTATTGAAATAGAGCATTTAACATAGCAGTTCAGCACCATGAGGGGATCCAAAAATTCCAATATGAAACATTTGCCCAAGAAGTGAACTAGATAGCATAAAACCATTAAATTTTCCAGTCAGGCAGAGCTTCATGACTGTGGCCCACAGAAGCCTCCTTGGTGTCTGGCAGGATAGAGATTTGATGGAACAAGTGGGTGTATTTTATTCCAGTATTTAACCACTCAGGCTATTTGGGGGGGGGGGGTACAATTAGAAGCCAGAAAAAATACATTTCCATTTAGTGTTCAATTTTCTGGTAAACCATAAAATACTGTATTACATTAGGAGTACAGGATCAAAGCTTGTCACTTAGCTACAAATGGACTGGAAAGGATAGCATCAGACAAAGTCTACAACTGAAGAGCAGGAAAGCATGAAATGTGCCTTCCTGACAAAAGACATGTTTCATCCTAGGCATTAGTGGAGCGGGTAGACCATGTACCAAAGGAGACTAAAAAATGGACAAAGCTAAGAGTCCGTATACTTCAAACACTGTCAGAATAGTCAGACAATGTGGCAGGTCCAATTGTCCATTCAAATGGCCTTCAATTTTGTTTAGGTCTTTCTCTTCTCTTCTTTGGACCTCCTCATAAAAAGGAGGATTTCTGAGCAAAAGTATTGTGCTGCAAAATAAACTTTTAAATTGACTTAATTTATGTATTTGCTAACTGGGTAAGTGCAGACAAATTAGAGTAGTCAGTTAACTTGAATGTTTTTTACAGTTTGGAAGAAAATGAAGTATGCAGACATGGGGAGAATGTGCAAACCCCACAAAATCATGACTGGAACTGGAGATCAGGATTGAACCCCAGGCACTGAAATTGTGTGGAAAACATCTTAACCACTGAGAAAAGCATTATTGTTGTGCATTCTTGACATTCATTCCACTCATTTTCATAGAAGGTAATTTCCACAGGTAGTCTATTTTGAGAAAATAGCCCTGAACATTACTCACACTTGTTGCCAGAGCTATGGAGAAAAACTCAATGTGAAAAAATGCATAATAACACCCATTGGAAAGACAATCACCCCTAGAAATTACCACATTAATAATGCATACCTAAATGGAGACCAAGTGGTCTAGGAATGTATGTCAACAGTAATCTGAACTTTGGCCATAACATGTCTACTGTGGTGAGAAAATCATTCTATGTTGTACAACTTATAAGTAAGGGCATAGCATCCAGGTCAAAGGAGGTCAATGTTCTGCTCTATTTGGCTCTCATCAGACAAGTCATTAAGTATAATGCAACCTTCAAAATGTACCTGAAAAGACACTTCCAAAATGAATATAGGGAGTAAACAACAAGTCTTATGTGGACCATCTCAAAGCCCTATTCCTATACTTGGTCTCCTACAGACCTAAACATGATAATCTATGCCTAGCCTACAGGGCATCCTCTAATCCCACACTGATGGATCTATTGCACATCTGCAAAACAAATAGCATCAGAAATACCTGATCTAAGGTCCTAAACCTCTTCTGCATCATAAACAGGAACAGGCTTCCCATCCATGTAAAGCAAAGCTCATACCCTCTTCAAACGTAGCATGGACTAATGGTGGAGAATCACAATTTTTTATCTTGTTTGGCAGTTATGTCACTAATGGACAGGGCCAGCCTGTGAAAGTTTGATGTGTACAAGCCTCTATCTTAACTGTAAAAATTTCTTGAAGTACTTGCACATGCAAGCAATATTTTGGTACATTTGGGGTAAACTTGGCTAGGTTTTAAATGGTTCTTATGCTGGTAGCCTAGAAACCACCTGTGAGCCCATGAGCAAAACTATCTTATAGCTATGTTGCCTGGTATGGAAAGTAGAAAAAAATAACACAGAATTGGTGGTGTTGTCACTTGTTCATCTCCAACACATATAACAAGAAGACTTGGGGTTTCGGTCAGATGCTTTAATACATAGAAACACATCAGGATGGATAGCAGCATCATTAAACAAGAACAAGCTAGTTAACAGACAGATCTTACATACATACATGCTTACATCTCAACAGCCTAGTACAAAATGGCAGTCAGGCTCACATGTGCTCAGTATTTATACACTTATGCAAGCCCTTGGATAACTTCTTAAAGGTATATGCACACATACTGATCTACATCCTCCCTCTTAAAAATATTGCCCTTTATATAAAACAATACCAGAGATAGACATGCATTAGTATACACATTGGAAATAAAACACATTGCTCATGTCCAAGTTGCTTCGTATCTGCTACAGGGTTTAGAGATTTGACAATATCTCATAACATAATAATCTGGACCAAATTTAGCAACAGTCTGCTGTGCACAACTCATATCAAGAATGTCTGGATTTGTCATAGGGAACAGGAATGTCCTCTGGAACTTCCTCAGGAATTGGAACACCAGACAACTCACTCTGGGATAAAGAGCCTTTCTCATAGGCTATGAGCTGTGGTATAGGTTTGGACACTGGTCTCAAATGCTTCCAATTCCACTTAAAAACTGCTCCTTCTGATTCCACAATGTACGATCTTGGCTGTGGACCAATATTCTTCATGACACCAATCCGATCATAACCTTTGGATGTTTGCATCCTTACCACTTCTCGCTCTTGTAATGGATTGACCTCATCAGTAGCGTGCTGTGGACATTATCCAGCACACCTGTACCTGCAGTACCATGTTCTGAGAACACTGCTTTCAGTGTAGTGATCAAACCTTGGTTCGCAGTGTCAGCTTCACAGCTTGTGATCTTGCTAATAGTCAGGAGTCATCAGGCATACATTCTCTTGAATCTTATATAAATGTGTACTGGTCTGGCTCCTTGGTTTAACTTGAACTGAATAAGACAGCATTGTTTCTGCTGGGTTATCATAATGCCAACTGTAAAAAGCAGCCCTCAACTTCCTGGTCTGTTTACAGTAATTTCAGACCAAAATAATACATCACATGCTGAATCTTTATAATTTATTTATTAATAGAGATTTGTTTATCAGGAAAGTCATGACTGAGCAATAATCTGGCTCAGGAAAGGCCCAGGGAGAAAAGGATCAGCCTATGATAGTAGAATATAGTAAGTATAAACATTTGATATGGATTGTAATTTATATAATACAATATAATATAAAAGTTGTAGATGTTATAACTTATACAAGTATAATACAATATAATGCAGAATAGCCTAAGTAATGACAAGACTGACTAATGAGAGAAATAAGCTTAATTTGTTTAAATTACAGGATATATATATATATATATATATATATATATATATATATATATATATATATATATATATATATTTGGAGAGCGAGATGGAAGCAAAGTTGATATAAGTAGAGAAAATAAATGAATTCAAAAAGAGATAGCGAGATAGTGGTTACCTTAGAAAAAGTTTTGCTAAAAAGTTGACAGAGTGTCAGAGATGAGTGAGTGAGTGATTGAGTGAAAACTGGTTAGTAAAGTTAAGAATATATTTATACAACAGAAGAGAAAGCAGGTGTATATAAAGTTACTACCGAAATACAGATTGTAATATTTGAACAATATGATCGTGGGTAGCATAGAAAGAAAGCAATATGTTTAGAAGTGGAACAGGAGAGAGTATTAAGGTAGATGATAGGGACAGAAGGTCAGAAAATTAAAAATGATTGTAGCTAGATGAAGCAAAGGGAAAGGATGGTTACAAGAAAGTGGGGTGAGATATAAAACTGTGGTTAGGTGAAGGTGGTTTGAAAGAGAAAATGCATTATAAAATTGGACTAGCTTAGTGTGGAACATAAATAGAGTGAAAAATTAGTCGGAATGCGTTTAAAGAAATTTTGAACATATGGAAATTTAGTGATGAACTGATTGTTATACTTTATTATTTTATTTTATTTATTTTACATTTGTTGACCGGGATAGTCCGACTGGAAGCATGTCCATTTTCAGCTGAGGTCTGGGGAGAAAATCTCCAGGTAAACAGAAACATTAAAAACATGTTACAATTATAATTTTGACAAAGAGTACATAAGCAAACAATAATAAACATGTTCCACAGGTTAGAGTTAAACCCTGGTGAAAGCCAGGGGTAAATTAAACAGTAGCTGATTAATAGAGTTTACACAATCTAGAAGAGAGTTAGCCAGGCTTGATACAATGACATAGCCAGTTTAGTGCCAGATGTTGTTTGAGTCTAGTTTTAAATTGACCTAGTGAGGAGAGTAAAGTAATGTCAGCTGGAAGTGAGTTCAGGGATCTGCCTACAGAGTTTGCAAAGAGTCACCAGCTGCATTGTTAATTTTGCTTCTCTGAATTAGTAGTCTGTCAGAGGATCTAAGCAGTTGTGGATTGTGTTAGGGGGTGATAATATTTTTAAGTGCAGGAGTATTATACGGATTATAAATGATTTTATAAGCCATGATCAGGTGGTTATACTGAATTAGACTGGGCAGTTCAAGCCATCCAAGATGGTTAAGATTGATACAATGATGTGTCCTAAAAGGCAGCTCAGTGGCAAACCTGGCGATGTGGTTATAGCAAGTTGAGAGTTTGTTAAGTACAGTCTTTACAGTCTTGTTTATATTTGAGAGTATAGAGGATGCGTACAGAAGTGTTGAGAGAAGGTGAGAGCGAGCTATGGCAATTTTAGCTGGAGGGGTTAGGAAGGCTTTTATTTTGTAAAGTGACCCTAGTTTTTTATTGATGGTTTTTATTGATTGGTTTACATGTAGGTCAAATTTTAGATTGTTATCTATAAACCTAGTAGTTTTGTATTTATGGTAAAGGTAAAGGCAGGAGACTTTTTTGTTGGTGAGAATAACAACATTTTAGTTTTTTTGAGATTTAGTATCAAAGTTCAGAAAGCCAGTTTTCTATAGTGTTAAAGGTGGACTGGGTAGCAGACCATAAGTCTGTTGGAGATGTAGCAGAGTAGATCAGGGTGGAGTCATCAGCATATTGGATACAGCTGACTTTTGGGATGACAGTATACAGGTCATTAATGAAGATGGAATACAGCAGGGGCCCTAGTATAGAGCCTTGTGGTACTCCAAGGGTGTTGGGTAGTAGGTTAGAGAGTTTGTTCTGCTAAAGAACAGTCTGCTGTCTATAAATTCAGGTAGGATGTAAACCATTGAAGGGCCTTAGTATCTAGACAGAATGTTTGCAGGGTGTGTATTAGAAGTTGGTGGTCAACCATGTCGTATGCCTTGGAAAGATCCAAGAAGAGGGTGAAGGATATGTGATTATTGTTACTGTTATTGTTTATGGTATTGGTGAAAGCTAGTAGGGCTGAAGTAGTGCTGTGGTGTGGACAGAAGCTGTGTTGGGTATCTGCCATGAGGTGATTCTGGATTAGGTGGTGCATGAGTTGTCTGTGAATACATTTTTCCATATGGCTATTGGTCTATAACTGGAGAATGCAGTAGAGCTGCCTCCTTTATGAAGTGGGATTACATAGGATATTTTCCAGATAGTGGGAATTCTAGCTTCTATTGCAATCAACAAGGTTTCTTAGGACTTCCTAGAGCTGTAAGGTAAGTATTTTAGCTCTTAAATTACACCAGTATACAAAGTGAGCTTTGGGTTTTTGCTATGTTAGAGTATAAGGAATGCCTTGCAGATTTTTATTTTGTTTGTGTGTGATAATCAGTGTTTTAGCATTTGATCTTAAGGGACATTGTGAGGTGTAATTATGGAGAACTGTACTAAGAATCTGTCAGGCTGAAGGATTATTTATTATTTTTTGTGCAGTAATTAATTGGGCAATTACAAGATAGTGAGGTACCTTATACCTGAATATTCCCAAATGAGACACATATTTTCTATCCCACATCTCTTTTTGACACTATCAGTTGATATGATTTAAACAAAAGCCTTGCATGCAACTGATGTCTTATTTAAATGAAAATAAAGATTATATTTGTTTCCTTACCAGAGTCTTTTTTTTCTGGCCAGACTTTCATAGCATTTTTTTTCAATAATTTTTATTTTCATTTTGCATTTATAAGACACAAAAATGTTCATATTTACAACATGACCATAAGAGAAAGTTATACATTGTAGTCAATATAGAAACATGGTGATATAACAAACCTATTTACACTATATACATAGATGCTTTCTCAAGTTTAAACAATATAAAGATAACACATAACATTCATATTTGCAATACCATATTTTGTTGTGAGTTTGTGGGTATATTGCTAGGTTCCCTTATAACACGTTACTCTATAGTGTGCCTGATGTTTTATGCTAGTATGATGTTAAAGGTTTGTTCCCAAGTTGCTTGAGTTTTGCTGTTTTTGTTTCTTTTATCCATTACTATTTTGTGAGCTAATAGATGTTTAATAGCCACTTTCTTAAAACCCTCCCAAGAGATGTTCATAGAGTCTACCCATTTGAGGGCTATAAATAGTTTCATTAATGAGAATATGGTTATAAGGGTTCCCTATCAGAAGCCTGAAACACTATAAGCCTGAAAATCAAAATCCTGAAACCAAAAGCCTGAAAATTCAAAATCCCGAAAACCCAAAATCCTGAAACTCAAAATCCTGAAAACACAAATAATGCTAATATGTCACTATAAAGACACTAATATCTACCAACTGACCCTGACCCTAACCCTAACCCTAAGGTCCGTCACTATCGCACACTCACCTGACCTGCGCCCTAACCCTACCTCACTTAAACCGCCCCTAACCCCAGTATTTGTCACTATTGCATACATGCCTAACCTGCGCCCTAACCCTAACTCACTTAAACCACCCTAACCCTAACATAAAACCAAGACACTTACCTGAACCCAACGCATGACCTAACACCACAGGGCTAACAATAGCAAAGCCACAATGACGTCAGTATGTCCATTTTGTGTTTTCAGGATTTTGAGTTTCAGGATTTTGGGTTTTCGGGATTTTGAATTTTCAGGCTTTTGGTTTCAGGATTTTGATTTTCAGGCTTATAGTGTTTCAGGCTTCTGATAGGGAACCGGTTATAAGTGAGTTTGCTTGTTTTACTGAGAAGTTAGATGGATAAATATGTAATATGGTAAATTCCCATGAAAGTGTTGATGATTGATATCCCACTTTTTGTAATTGTAATCTCAGTGAACTCCAGAGTTTATAGACGCATTTGCAACTCCAAAATATATGCATTAAATCTGCTATCTGATCCTTGCAGTGTGGACAGTATGGTGATTTTGTTGCATTGAATTTGTGTAGTAATGCAGGTGTGAAATATGCGTTGTTATTTATCATAAGCTGTGTGTACAACAGTTTTTTAAGGGGTATGCTTTTCAGTGTTAGGTTAATTGCATTTTGTATCTGGTGGTCGTCCAAAGATGGTTGTATTTTCCTCCAATAGTTGGAGAAAAGGAGGCCTTTCTGGAATTTGATTTCCCCTATCATTTTATAGGAGTTTGTTATAGTTTTCTTTGTCATGAGGATAGTCTCCCAGAGCAGAGTGCATTTTTCCATGTCACTATCGGGTATGGTAGGGTTTTGGAGGTAACTGGAACACATCTCTTTGATTTGTCTAAGCATTATGACATAAGACTTAGGTAGATTCAGATTATTTCTCATTTCTTGGATAGTACAATTAAGTAGTGGGTAGATATCTTGTATTCTTTTTTCTTTTAATCGGGGAAAGGCATCTAAACCTAGCATCTTGTTATTTATTTTTAAATTAGGATTTTTATGGAGGGGTTGTAATGTTATCAGAGCTTGCCCCAGCTTTAAGGACTGAAATAACTTTTGTGTTATGTTTATAGAATATTTTAGAGGGTCTATAATTTTGTGTGCTTGTAGATCTTTTTTGTTCAAAAAGGGAAGTACTTTGGGATTGATGCCTAGTGATTTGATGTATCTGTAGTATATTACCACCCTTGGTGGTGACCAAGTTTTTGCTGATGGGTTATACTCTGCTATTCTGTGTGGATAATAGAATAATAAGTTCAGACCCCCTTTGTTCTTGGGGAGTGTTCGTTTCTGGTACGAGATTCTGGTCTTTTTAGGATCCCATATAAATTTTGCTAGGGAGGTATGAATTTGTTTAAAGAATTTATTATGTATAGTTATTTGTGATGTCATAATATATATGTTAGCCTAGGTAGTATGTTCACTTTAATTATTGAGACTTTGGCCAAAAATGGAAGCTTAAGATTGTTTCACCTTGTACAGTCTTGCATAATGCTTTGCCATTTAAGAGTTATGTTATGTTGGTTATTGTTGCGTCTTTTGGCTTTTCCTGGTTAGGGGTCGCCACAGCGGAACTCCGGTCCGCTAATGATTGGTAGTTGATTTTTACGTGCCGAGTTACCAGCCCTGATGCACAACCTTCAACGAAGGTATGCCCATTTACGCATGTCTCCACGCAGAAAATGCTCTAGCTGAGAATTGAACCGGACAGTGTCTTACTGTGAGGCGACAACGCTACCGCAGCACCACTGGTAGAATTCCTTATTGTTTTGAAAAAAAGTGATTCCCAGGTATTTAATTTCATCCTTTATTTTTATGGTGTCTAAAAGTGGAATCAATGAAATAAGCCTGTTTGGCCTCAAAGGGAAGATACTAGTTTTATTAAGGTTTAGTTTGTAATTAGACATATAGGAAAATTGTTCAATTGCATTTAATATTTTGGTCATATCAGAGTTTGGTGTAATGAAATATATATTTAAATCATCTGCGAAAGTGGAAAGATATATTTTGAGGTTATGTATTGAGGGAGGATTATGATAAGCATTTTGTTTAATATATAAAAACAGGTATCTAGGTATAAGTTAAATAGAAAAAGCGATAGTGGGCATCCTTGCCTTGTTCCATTTTTTATCGAAATTCTATTTGACCATGTTTTATTTATGTAAAGAGATGTATAGGGATTACTATAGAGAATTTGAATAATCTGTACAAAGTTGTTAGGTATGTCAAAATAAGGTAATGGTTGAAGTAAGAAATCTAGGTTGACTCTATCAAATACCTTGTGGGCATCTACCACCATTGCATAAATGTTAATGTTCTTCTGATTTGCAAAATATATCAATGCATCCACTGTCAGCGTGTTATCACTGGTCTGTCTATGTGGTGTGAACTCAGATTGTCCTGGATAAGTGATTTTATCTATTAGGTTTTTTAATCTGTTTGCGAGTATCAAAGTTAGGATCTTTGTATCTATATTTAAAAGGGAGATGGGTCTATAACTATCTGGGTTTTTGGGATCTGCATGTTCTTTGAATATAAAAATAGTTTGGAGGCATTAAAGTAAATTTCATTTCTGTTATTATTTATTATATAGTTCAGCAAATGATATAGTACTTTAACATTAAGGGGAGTGAAAGACTTGTAAAACTCTGAAGTAAATCCATCCGGTCCAGGGGTCTTGTGTGATTTCAAATGTTTCATTGTTGTGATTATCTCATTAATAGAACTATGTTCCATTAAGTTTTTTTGTTGTTCTAAGTTTAGTTTAGGAAATTTAAATTTTTGAAGAAAAATAGTCCTTTCTTCCCTAGAGGTTTGTAATGTCTGTTCTTCATATATTTGAGAATATATTTGCTCGAATACTTTGATAATTTCTTCATTTCTTATATAGTTTTTGTCTCTGTAATTTATTTTTACTATATTTGAGGTGATTTTATGTTGTGAAATAATTCTGGTCAAAGCTCTGGAGGGAATTTGTGCTTCTTCTGCATAATTGGCTAACATTCTTATCTCATAAAAAGATAGATTTCTGTTCTCTAACATATACAGGTCTCTTTGTATTTTTAGGAGATCAACTTCCGTTTGATTATTAGGGTTATTTAGTAATTCTCTTTCAAGTTGTTCTATTTTCTCTTTCAAGTTGTGTTCCTCTTTTAGTTGTATTTTTTATAATATGCTGCTTTTTTAATGAGTAGTCCTCTGATTTGTGCTTAGGCCGCCGCCCATTCTATGTCCATTGGGACTTGTGAGGTGGGGACATTTACAAGGGATGTTTTTAATATGTCCTCAATTTCTTTTATTATATCTGTTTTGGTAAACAGATTAGGATTTAAAGACCAGTTGTGACCTCTATCTGCTAGGTACCGTCTTTTCTCCCAGGTGATATTCAGTGTAACTTTGGAATGGTCTGAGAAAAATGTGGGGTCTATATTATGAGAGCAAAATGACGTTTACACGAATACGTAAATGTCAAACCATATAGCGCGAAGTGGACTTAGAGCAAAAGTCGAAAACCGCGAAAATGGAAATATCAAATTTCCATGGTTGGCCCGTCTGTGGATTAGTTGCATAAGGTAAGTGTTGGATAGTTACAGAGTTTAGGAGAGGGTGTGGGTTAATGTAAGTGCTTAGATAAGTAATGTATGTTAGATTTAGTGTAGGGTTAGAGGTAGGGTTTTGTTAAATGTATGTATGTGGATTATTTGTTTTGTTTGGGTGTATGTCTGTAGGGGACGTGTGCGGTAGTTACGGACCTTAGGGTTAGGGAGGGGTTAAGGAAAGTGCATAGTTAGTTGTGTATGTGGAGCTTAGTGTTAGGTTAGAAGTAGGGTTTTGTGCTTTACTTTAGGTTAGAAGTAGGGTTTGGTTAGTGTATGTATGTGGTTTATTTATTTTATTTGGGTAGGTAGTATATAGGTAGTGGTGGGGTTGGCCGACTATGACAGTTCGAATTTTTTTTTTCGGTTTTTAATGTGTTCAGGATTTTCGTGTTTCACAGTATAGGGGTCGATATTTTGGTATTCGCTCATAGGGTTTTTCGCTTTCATAATATAGACCCAAAATGTTGGTGTGTATGACTATTGAGGATCTATGTTTATAAGTATGTCTGAGATTAATAAGTAGTCTATTCTCAACCACATCTTGTGGCATTGGGAATAGAATGTGAACTTCCCGGTTGTATTGTCATTATTTCCATACTTGAAGGGGTCATACAGTTTAAAATCTTGTTTAAATTCATTTAGAGCTACTGTAGCTTGTTTATTATGAGATTTGGTCAGGTTAGATTTGTCCTTTTCTGGGTTTTGATATGTGTTCCAGTCACCTCCAGTTATTATATAGTGATCTTTAATTTGGTTTAAAATTGGGTAAAGTGACATAAAGTGATGTTGGTTGTTACAGGGTGCATATATATTAAGCACCATTATGGGATTTGGTAATACTGGGTTGGTGAAAGTTACATAACACCACCTTCCCCTCTTTATCATTCTTAGTTTCAAGTATTTTATCTTGAAATTGATTTTTAATTATTATTGCTACACCAGCACTGTTAGTCTTACCCCTGATGCTATAATTTGTCTTATCCACTTCTTTTTACCAATATCTGACCATTGCTCTGTAGTTAAACATGTTTCTTGTATCAATATAAGATTGGCTTTGGATTTCAAGGTAAGATGCAGAAACAATTTCCTTTTTTCTTTATTTTGGAGTCCTTTAACGCTCCATGTCTTAATTTCCCACATTTATGTGTTAAAAATGTTTGTTTAGCCTGATGTATGTGTTGACTTGTATTTATGATTTTTGTATGTGTTGCTGTAGAGTATTTTTGGAAAGCATCAAACTATTCCCGTCCCCTCCCTGTGCCTAACCATCATATCCCTGGACCAGGAATATCCGGGGGAATATAATGAGAATTTGTTGTATACCATAAAGTTCCCTCTATTTTTAAGTTGTGCATTCTCTTTGTGTATAGGTATAAAACATGGCATCCCCCTTATGTTACTATATACAATACGGACAAAGCTTACCAAACTAGTTCCCTAAAAAAGCTCTGCTACATCATATCCCTAGTCTCTTGATTTAACCTATATACAGTTATAGTAATGTGTAAAGATAGCTTATAACTTTTTCATTTATGACTTAAACCTTCTGATAAAACATTTTGTAAACAGCATGTTAGTATTAAAATCCTCGGTTAGATAAAACAAGATACACAACAATATACCATGCCTTTTAAACCAGGGTTGTATCCTCGGTTAGATAAAACAAGATACACAACAATATACCATGCTTTTTAAACCAGGGTTGTCCTTTGTAAACAGCGTGTTAATATTCAAATCCTCGGTTAGATAACACAAGATACGCAACAATATACCATGCCTTTTAAACCAGGCTTGTCCTTTGTAAACAGCGTGTTAGTATTCAAATCCTCGGTTAGATAAAACAAGATACACAACAATATACTATGCCTTTTAAACCAGGGTTGTCCTGGTCACATATTTCTTCTTCCTGTATTTCTCTTTCCCTCCTTCTAGTAATGTGTATAGCGCGTTGTGTTAATGCGTACTCCTCCAGTATCATAAAGTAGTTAGGTAGGGGTTTGAATCCTGCACTTGACAAGTGTGTGTGTGTGTGTGTGTGTGTGTGTGTGTGTGTGTGTGTGTGTGTGTGTGTGTTTGTGTGTATCTCCTTGGAGAGGAGCAACCTTTGTAGGAGGGTGGCCTAATGGTTAAGGTGTTTGCCTTATAAACACAAGGTGCAGGGTGTGAGCCTCACAAGGGATAATTGGCTAGACTTAAAATGGTTCACAAGGGCAGTTAGCTTAGTATTAGCCTATGAACCTATCTGTTATACTAAAGAACTTCCCTATTTTAGTTGGTATACAGATTATTGTAACAGCCTGATATGCACACAAATTATGTTATTGGCACCTATAGATAGAAGTAAGAATGTGAGCGAAAGAGAGAACAAAAATGTTCTCCATATATATATATATATATATATATATATATATATATATATATATATATATTGTTATAGTCTACATATTTAGATTATAACCATGCTTTCTGCAGTTAAACAAAAAGAAAAAAGTCAATATTAGTATGATCAGGTATGCTCTCTTTTCTAAAGTGTTTTTATTGTCATTCTCTCAGTTATCTTAATCAGACAACAGTATTTCTGTCAATAGCCTTTATGTAAGCAGATTCAGACAGTCTCTCATCCAGTAGTTAAGGCTGGATTCTGCATAATTAGTCTTAATAAGAGAGTCAAAGCCTCAGTGATTGTTTTAATGAAACAATACCTTAGACATCAGATTCTTGTTATGCAGGTTTCTGGTCATCTTCTCAGTCAGGTTTTATCTCTTTAGTTGGTTTTAATCAATTTTTGCATTTTTAAGACAATATTCATTTCCTAGCCTTACTGTGTCTTCATTACAGGTCATTTTGAATTTACAATGGAGCCTTTTGAGCTGGAAGGGGAATGAATTTACATACCAGATTCCCAGGAAGTGGAGCTCATTCATAAGGCGTGCATCAGAAATGGCAGTTGCATTTTAGTTCCTACATGGTTTTCTTTTGCATTTCCTGTGTTCCTCATGGCCCCCATCATCGTTTTAAGGGCCTAGGAAGCAAGGGGAGGCTTTCAGAGTTGGTATCCAATCCAAAACTCTTGCAATTTGGCCAATTTTTCACTCAAGTTATTTTCCATTTCTGGATGTTTCATTTAGTTTCTGAAGGTGGAATCTGTTTAAAAACTGCTAGAAATGTTTGTTTTGCTTCTTTGGGGTCAGCAACCATGCATTTGACCTCTTTTAGAGTGAAAATGAGAAGGTTTGGGTATTTCATCTGGAATGTAATTTTCTTTTCTATTAGAAACTTGCAGTATGGAGACAGAAGTTGTCTTGCTTGCCTTATCTGGAGGGGCACATCTTGAGCCAAGGAAATGTTATTACCATTCCAGGTGAGTGTCCCTTTCTTTTTAGCTGCAAAAAGTATTTTATTTATATCCTGGTAGTTTAAGATTTTAATCTAGACAGGTCTTGGTCTCAGAGGAGATTGCATTTATCTCAAGGCTCTATGAGTTCTCTCTATTATCACATGTTGTGTTTCTTCAGAGTCATCCAGCAGGGATTTAAAGATGTTTTTAATAGTTGGTATTAAGTTGTTATGAATCACACTTTCAGGTATTCCCCTTATGATAATATTGTTTCTCCGAGCTCTTGCTTCAAGGTCTATTATTTTTGCTTGTATGCTTTTCAGCTGTTTGTCATGGAAATCATTTAGGATGGCCACGCTGGTGCAGTGGTTAGCATTGCTGCCCCACAGCAAGAGGTTCTCCGGTTCAATCCTCAGCTGGAGTGCCTTCTGTGTGGAGTCTGCATGTCCTCCCTGTGGTCGTGTGGGTTTCCTCCCGGTGCTCCGGTTTTCTCCCACATCCCAAAGACATTCTGTAGGTGGATTGGACACTCTAAATTGGCCCTAGGTGTGAGTGTGTGCATGTGTGTGCCTTTTGTGGAAGGTTGGGCACCGGCCTGGCAACTCAACACTGTAAAAACCCTGCTGCCAATCATGAGCGGACAGGTGATTCGCTGTGGTGACCCCTAACTGGGAAAAGCTGAAAGAAGTCGTCATGGGAATAAGTTCTCTGTACTATAGAGTCCATTTTTATTTTATTTTCAAGTATTTTTGCCTCTGATTTTTCAACTCTGGTTAATATTTGATTAAGTGAATCTCCGAATATTTGAAACTGTAAGGTTAGATCCTGTATTGCTTGCTGCATAGGTAGTAAGGCTGTTTTAATGTCTTCCAGGCTAGCTGGCTGGTCTGTCCTGGTTTTACTTGTAGATTTAATATTAACTGGCTGTTTATTTGTCCTTTGTCTCTTTGGAGTTGTGTCCTTATCTGGTGAGGTTAGAACCAAGAATTTGGTCTTAGTTGTCAGAGTCTCCATATTATTTTCTTCTTTCGTCATCTTGCAACTAGGAGAGTTTTCAGATTTTATGTGTAACAGCAGGGCCTCAGCATCATAGTTCCAGTTGTTTGACAAAATTTTGGTTAATCCTGTCATATTTAACAGGAATCCATTGCTTTTATTCCCTTCCTTTGATTGCTGTTTGTTATCAGAAATAGATATTTAGTCTTATTTCTGTATTTTTTTGTGTTCTGCGTTGTTTTCTGGGTTTATTTAATCCAGGGTATTTCAGAGAGCTAGGTATTAGCAGTGCTCACAGAACAGCAGCCATATTGAACTTCATTTTCATAGCATTTTTTTTAATCTTTTTTTTTTTCTTTTTAATCCTGACAACTGCTGTTAACCTGATAACTCACAGTTCATCTTTAAGAAGATTTTCCTGTAGCTCTTGCAAGTATTATTGACACAACATATTTGCTATATTATTAGATTGTTACATTATATGATTTCATAAATATATATATATATATATATATATATATATATATATATATATATTGCTATATTATATGTTGTAGACATTTTGCATAATATTGAGGTTTACATTTTACAAGTGGAATCAGAGGAATAGCAAGAAAAGAGTGAGAAGCAGTTATTAGCCTTGGAAATTTTAGGATGTAACAAGTACTTAAAAACAAAGCTCTTACAACAAAGATGTAAATAAGGTTATACTCATTTTAAAATGGGTTTTGAAAGGTATCATGTGATTTAATTAGTTATTTAAATGTGTAACCATTATGATTTGTGTTTGACCTGAAGAAACATTATTGTGAAAGCAGAATGTCTCCCAGTACGTTTTAATATTACTAAATTGTCTCAGTGATTATTTGAGCCATTTTTTGTTTTTGTTTAAAAGATAAAGCAAGACATAAGTAATGATAAAGACACAAAACCCAAGGTGATTGAGGGACTCAGAAAGTTAAATGTAAGATAATGCTGAGAAGAATGAGAAGTTATGTAAATATTTACAGGAAACATTACATGGCAGTGACTGTTAGAGTAGTGACATTAATGGGGTGACATGAAGAGAATTCACCCATCATAATATCCTAAGTTTTCTTCAATATACCATGCTTTTAGTATGTCAGAAAATACTGCTCTATAGAGGGGGTGGAGCTTAGATGGCCAATTGAGAGCAGTGAATTTTGAGAGCTCCATAAACTAGTATAATAATATAGGAAAATGTTATTATTTTCAAGATGAAAACATCAGAAATCTATAGATAAACTACTAAACTACATAAATATCAATTTTGGTGGAGATATACAAATATTTTCCTGTCAAGTAGCTTGGAGATATATTGAGTCACTGAATATGAACAACTCAAGGAATTCTCATCTAGATGCTGCTTTGAAAAAAGAACTGCAATTGATGACATCTGCCGAACTATCTTTGAAGATGGATGGCTTTAAAAATGACTTAGAAAACCTCAAATTAAATTCTCAAAAACAGACTGATACTCTTAAGGAACTATTACAGCAACACCATACAAAAATAACAAATATAGAGACTTCTCTAAATGACATTGAAGGGAGACTCAATGAGGAAGAATTCCAAAAAGAATTTCTGCTTAAACAGAATACATGGCTGCTTAACAAAATAGATGACTTAGAAAACAGGGAAAGGAGAAACAATATAAGGATTTTTGGTCTGTCTGAAAACACTGAAGGAGAAGACATTATTTCATTCTTAACAACCTGGATTACTGAATTTTTAGACTTGAAAGAGGGACTTTCATTTGGAATTGAAAGGGTGCATAGAACACTGAGAAAATCTGCTTCTAACTCAACAATTTCTTTCATTTCTGGACAAGGAACTAATATTGAAATCCTCTTGGAGAAAATCACCCTTAAAATACAATCAAAGCCTGATAAGGTTTGACAATGATTGTTCTTCCAGAATACTAGAACAAAGGAAAAGTCTGGCCAATAATAAAGCTGTTGAAACAAAACAACTTTAAAGCACAGCTGACCTTTCCAGCCAAGATAAAAATACTTTTTGCCAATGAAATGAGAACCTTTAATGACTTAGAAGAAGCTACTATATTCATCAAAAACAACAACAACATAGTGTCTGTCCCAGAAGAAATGGAATGGATGCCCCCCTACTCTTAAAAGAAAAAAATAAACAAATCCTTGGACTGATGCTAGAAAGAAGAAACAAAAACTGATTCCAAGATAGCTGTCCCATAAAAATAACTCTTACAAATACATCTCTCAAAGTATCAACTGATATGGTACATCACTTGTCATCTGTTTTTATTTAAAAAAAGGAGGGTTTCTTAAACAACTGAGAAACAGTAATAATTTATTCAGAATGTTCAAAAAGTCCAATAATTCTTCACAACCAAAGGTAGGTCAAGATGGGTTACTATTTACATTATATATAAGCCAAACAAAGCAACATATAATACAAACACAGAAGTTTCTATTCCCGTACTTGAGCTCAATGAATACTTATCTTGTTCATTTTTCATTGATTTTACTTATAATAATTTAGGTAATTAATTAACTAATTCAACAAGGTACCATTCATCAGAGTTCAGACTCAAATGTAACAAATTAACATCATATATAATAGCAGTAACAGTAGAGTGTTTTGAAAAAAAAATGCTGTCATGGAGACTAATGCCTTCTTCAGTTAAAGTACGATTTAGAAATGTCATGTATATCCTGATTAAATAATAGTAGCAAACTCTTAGTACAAATGTCATCATTATTCTGTCTAAATATAGTTGATATCAATTATGGCAGGTATCATAGCTTCGAGTGCAGTTTGATCAATCCTGATATGGTGTGCGTGGATGCAACCATGCCTGGCAGCTAGTACAAATGTCATTATTATTCTGTCTAAACATAGTTAATATCAATTATGACAGGTATTATAGCTTCAAAAGCTGTTTGATTAAGCTTGACATGGTGTGTGTAGATGCAGCTGTGTCTGGCAGCTGTTGTATGTTGCCGTTTTTGTCTCTGGGAAGGTGTAGGTTGCAGCTTGTGATTGAGGTTTACTGATGCTTGTATATTAGGAAGAGACATTTGGTGTTTTAGCCTGGATCCAGGGGAAGGGGGTGGGTAAAACTGTGATTTGGGATATTTTTGCAGAGAATAGTTTGTTTATACATCTGCTGTGTGAGAGGTGGGAAGGCTGGAAGAATGTGCTATCTGTTGTTGTGGCGGCTTGTTGGGAGTTTTTTTTTTTTTGATCTGTTTGCTCTCCATTCTTTTCCTGGCTGCTGCCTCACTGAAAGGGAGGGAATTTAGGCTTGAAGTTGCAGTGAAATGAAGCTTTGCTTCAGGTGCATCGTGAGCCTCTGGTATGCAGTACACAGACACACTAACAGAAACAGATGCTCCCAGGTTGCTATGGTAATGGAGACAGAGAGACGATAATGCTTAATGGCTCTGAGGAGCCTCCAAGATGATTCTTGGCAATGAAGCTTTTTGGTTTAAAAAAAAAAAAAAATATATATATATATATATATATATATATAATAAAGGGGCTGTTTTAAACCACATGTTGATATTGATGGTCTCCCAACACTCCGTTTATCTCATTAAGTTGATTCTTGATAAAAATAATAATAATAATAAGAGCAATTTTACATTTAAAATGTATTTTGGTCCAAACACATTAAGGGCTTACATAAGAGTGGAAGTCTGAGTTATTGTGAAAGACTAAGAGCACTTGGTTTTGTGCAGTACCCTTTGTAGTGGTCTGGGAGGTGAGCTTGCTCAGATGTGTTAGGCATATGTGGATTGCTGATTCTAGGGGTGTTTGGGGTTGCTAGGAAGTGCTAGAGAGTCATCTGATTTCCTTCATGGAAATATCTGTGGGAAAAGAAGGTGTGTTGAGTGGTTCACTTGCAGAGTGGCAACTGCATGGAACAGGCTGGCAAAATGGAGCAGGACAAATATTGGTTTGGATATTTTAAGAATAGCCTGGAAACACACCACATGAACTAATGAATGGTATTCTGGCAAAACTGGATGGGCATTGTTGCCCGTGCTTGAAGTACTGATATGTGTGCATGTAAGGATGGAAATATAACAAATAAGAAACTAGAAGGGTCTCATAATTTAAAGTCTATGGACTATATAAACATGCTTGGAAGGAGCTAATAATAAGAATAAGCATTACAGCTTGTGGTCTCTCAAATAACTAAGCAACAGCCAAAAAAAAAAGCACACAATAGTTATGTAATGCATGATTTTAGTAAAGCTAAACATAAAATATATACTCATCATATAAGATGAAGCAGTCTGCTGAATTTAGATATTAAAGACAGGATTTAATAACACTACTGTCTTAACTTTCATAAATGAGATACTCTACATTGAACATCAAGGGGAAGCATGATGCTTTTCTTATATAAGTAAATATGCATAACAAGTCATGTAATTGCTTTAACTTGAATTGTAGTTTTTGTAACCCATCTTGACCATATATAATACTTAAGCAGTTACCAAGGTAACTAATGTTTATACATGACATCAAACTGACAAAGTTGTTCAAGAGAAACAATTGAAGCCTGAACTTGAAATGTAACAGAATGTAACAATCATATTCTGAACAAATAGTATTAAATTGACAATAGACACTTAGTTTAATAACATGAGCTTGTGTATAATAACACTACTGTTTTAACTTGTCATAAATGACATACACTATATTGAACATCAAGGAGAAGCATGATGATTTTCTCATATAAGTAAATGTGCATAACAAGTCATATAATTGCTTTAACTTGAATTGTGGTTTTGTAACCCATCTTGACCATATATAATACTTAAGCTGTTACCAAGGTAACTAATGTTTTATACATGACATCAAACTGACAAGGTTGTTCAAAGGAAACAATAGAAGCCTGAACTAGGAATGTCACAGAATGTAACAATCACATTCTGAACAAATAGTATTAAATTGACAATAATCATTCAGTTTAACCTTTCCTGATTATACAAAATAGAATGCTGCCATTTAAATCTAAAAAAAACTTTCAGTATATGTCATAAAATGGCAATTTATGAATATGGAAAGGGGACTTGTAATCATTAATCACAATAAGTGAATTTGTTGTTTTTAACCTATAATTTCACTCATTTTATAATAAGAAATGACAGATATGAAAATCCTTATGTGTAGGAAATGGGGGGAAGAGGGATGCACTGATAATTAAAATGCACTAACTTTCATCAATGTTCACATAAAACAAACTTGATGCTTTAAGTAAGTTAGCAACAAACAAAGTGATCACTTAAATGATGGCAAACAATGAAATATAACTTCTGATATATCCAGTAAAATACATCGTATTATAAACATTAGGTATAAATATTATTACCATTTATGTATATTAAGTAATACATTTTGAAAACTTCATCAGTAAGGGTGAATATGTTAAATAACTGTGTGTTATAATCTTTTACTGAGGTTTTATATGATACATCCTACTTTACTATGATTGAATTGCTTGTCATCTATCTTCATATAAATATTAATTGCTTATATAATAAGTAGACATTTATATTGTATTAGAATTATGTCTAATCTACAATAGTACTATATCTGTTCAAAATAATATAAATATTGCTTATTCCTATTACAAATATTCTCCATATGGTAATTCAGTTTATGGAGCTCAGATATTCTGGATTGTCAAGGTATGAGTAATAATCTGATGGACTTAAGTTTATCAATCAGATTACGAATTATTTTCATTCCATGGCCAGTACAGATCTTAGTTTTATTAACATTTACTAATTTAAATTTATTTCACAAAAACATTTTTAGTATGCCTGAACAAAACATAGCTTTATTGGTAAACACTCAAAGTATAAAACTGATAATTTCCTTTAAAAACTCAAACATATACTTTATAGTTTTCAGAGGAAAATGTTTAATAGTCACAATAAAACAAAAATACATAGTCTAAATTACCTAAGGTGGATTTAACTTTATCTTTAAATACCAATGGCTTAAGCAATCCCAGCAAGAGATCAAATCTACTGAAATATTTAAAAGTGAACAAAGCACAAATTGTCTTCCTTCAAGAAACTAATTTCAAAACAAATGACAATTACAAATAGAATCCTAAGGAATATATGACATTGGCACACTCCACTTATTAGACAAAGACAAAAGCGGTAACAATTTTATGAAAAACAAATGTGATTAACCCAGAAATCATTTATAAGTATGAAGATAAAGAAGGCCTTATGGTATTAGTAATAGTTAAATATAATAACAGAATATGGACCCTAGCCAGTATATACTGGTTCCCAGGCATTGGAACAGGAACTGTTAAAAACACTTGGATTTCATTTCCAATAATTATAAAGGAAACTTAATATTAGGAGGAGATTTTAACTGTATATTTGATATTTCTGAAACTACAAATAAAAGACTGCTGCATACATCTGCTGTATCAAAAGCTTTAAACAAGTGGGTAGAATCATGTCATCTTGTAGATACTTTCAAATTTGAAGAAGATAAATCTTTGTTGTTTTCCCATCAAGATCACAGATTTGGTACCCAAACTAAAATAGATAAAATATTTGCTGCCCATGACTTGCACACTAAAATCATTAATTTCTCAATCACTCCCGGCCCCTTTTCAGACCACAATTCATTGATACTAAAACTTCAAAATGGGCACAAACCATTAATCTTTAACTCCAGAATTCTAGCATATATAACTAAAATTAAAGAGTTCAAACACTGGTTATTATCTGAGTTACAGTTCTTCTTAGATATTAATTACACCACAGAGATAAATAAAATAATGATATGGGACTCATTAAAAGCTTGCATATATGATAAAACCCTAACTTGGTATAAAAAGAGAATGGGATTCTGAATTATTAGAGCCACAATCCAAACTTTTGTCAGTAAAAGCTGAAAAAAATCAAAATCATTTGGAGATGAAAAAGAAAGTAGAAGTATTAATAAATACAATGAAATTCTAACACATAAAACTAGTTTAGCTTTAGAAAAACTAAAAATTAATACCTTGGCCACTTCTCCCAAATGTCTACATAATTTATCCACAAGAATCAAAATTCAACCAAAAGCTAATAACATTAAAAGTATCTTCCATGAAAAGAAAGGGAAAAATGTCTTGGGTATAGGTGACATTCTTGATACCTATAGAAATCACTATATGGAACATTTCCAAAAAGAAAATATACATATTGATAAATTAAATCTAGATGAAAAATGTTCTAATATAAAAAAAATACCAGAAAAAAATAAATCTAGATCTGCAAGCACCTATATCCTACAAAGAAATGCAGACACAATAAAAGAGGGTAAAAATAATAAAGCTCCAGGTATAGATGGCATAATTATGGCAATATATAAACTTTTTCCTTCAAAGATACTATCCCTCTTCCATAAAACTCTATTAGAAATTCGGTTACAAGCTTTAATACCACCTTCTTTGAGATATTCCTTAATTGCACCAATCCTAAAGGAAAACAAATCCTCAAACCTCTGTACCTCATATAGACCTATATCATTATTAAATAATGACTATGAGATATTTATGACAATATTAACTAACAGAATGAAAATACCACTATCCAAAACAATAAATAATGACCAAACTGGATTTATATACATAGACACACACATGACAATATTAAAAGGATAATTTCTCTTATAGATTATGTTAATAAAGAAAATAAAGAAACACTCATAATTGGCTTAGATATAGAGAAAGCCTTAGATTCCCTAAAATGGGACTATTTATTCAAAATCCTAATGCTATTTGAATTTCCTGCATCCTTTGTTCATCTCCTAAAGAATATGTATACAAATAATTTAGCGTATGTCAAGTTAGATCCTTTTACCTCTGACTCTATACATATAAAAAAGGCACTAAACAAGGATGCCCCATGTCACTGATTCTAATTGTTCTGGCTATTGAAATATTGGCAGATTCAATTTGTAACAATATAAAAATCAAAGGAATAGATGTTTATGAACAATACAATTCTAAAGTAATGCTATTTGCCGATGACATATTGCTAACATTATCTAATACAAAAGAGACATTAGAAGAATTAAATATATTAATAAATTTCACATGACTTCAGAACTCCATTTCAATAAATCAAAATCAAAATTTGTATTTTTAAATAAAAAAAAAGAACTGCAGACTAAGGGGATAACATCATAGGGAAACAAGAATCTACTTTAAAATATCTAGGAATTGAGTTATGCAAGGATAAGAATTAATTAGTTTCAAAAAACTACAATAATATCATCAATACAATTAAAATCTCTGTGAAAAATGGAACAAAATAATATTAACATTTGAAGATAGACTACAGTTAATAAAAATGGTTTTACTGCCCAAGATCCTATATATAGCCTTGGCAATACAACTGTTACCAGAAAGGAATATACTTAGAGAAATAATTTCATGACTAATAACATTTTTATGGTTTCCCAAAAGAAACAGAATAGCTTTAATGCATCATATCAGACCAGGGAAACAAGGAGGATTAAACTTTCCTGATATAGAAACATATATAACAGCATCAATATCTAAAACAATCTCAGAATGGATAAGTCCAAATTACTCTGCAAATTGGAATTACTAACTGTAATATCAGTAAATGAATTTGATTTACAAAAAAATTTCAAATAGATAAAAACAATTTGCCATGGCACATATTATGTATTAGTATGCAATATAACATAACTAAACCCACTAAAACTTGTATGATTAATTATTACATTGACTCATTTAGGAAAATTGGGTCTATATTAGAACACCGAAGTCTTAAAACTTCAAATGTTCTAATATCAACCCCTATTCAGTGAACGCTTAAAATATCGAACATGCAGAACAGCAACTTTTTTCCCAGGGAAAAAATTAGCTGTTCCAAAACACATACACACAACACAAACACACCACAAAAACAGCAATCCACACACATACACTTAAGATCCAACATCTAACCCTACACTAAACTGTATGTACACTACTATCTATCCACTTACCTTAACCCTAACCCTAAGGTCCATAACTATTGCACACTCACCTCACCTGCACCCTAACTCTATCTTACCTACCCCACCCTACCCTAACGTCCATCACAATCACACACTTACCTGACCCGCACCCTAACCCTAACTCACCTAACCCGCGCCCTAATCCTCACGTCCACACAATCGCACACTTACCTGAACCTGACACGTAACTTTCCACCACAGTGCTGAAAATAGCAAAGTGACAGAAACGGTCAACCAAATTCTTTCCCTAGGAAAAAAATTTGGTGTTCTGCAGCTTCGCTATTTTCAGTGTTCGCTGAATAGGGGTCGATATTAGAACATTTGAAGTTTTAAGACTTCGGTGTTCTAATATAGACTCAGGAAAATTATATAGATTTAAAAATCTGGTTTGATTTTTTAACACCATTTATAGTCACAAAGACCTTTTCTACACAAAATATATAGAGAAATTATTAATTCCAGGAACAGAAAGGATTTGTTTGTTGGCTCCAATGTATCAAAGAACTAAAAGTTTTAGATATGCAAGTAACAAAACCAACATACAAAATTCCATAATAGGACTGGATAACTTTACAGAGTATTCTGTCATATTTGCAAGATTTAAGTAGAATAATTAACAATTCTTCATTTAAAGAAATATCTAAATTTACGAAATACATATATAAAATCATATATAATGACTTTGACATGGGAAGCGATATTTCAAAATTTTGCAAAATATTGATAAATTATAAAACAACACCCAAAACCTCATATTGGATATATATAACAAAAGGACACTCAATACAGTTAAGTGATGATATTAAAACAAATATCTTATTATCGATAAAATATACATCCTTTACACAATACTGGAACTTTTTAATTAGAAACGCTCGCACAGAGCATTCTTAACCCCAGACAGAATCAGTAAAATTAGTTCTTCCATAAAAGGAATATGTTGGAGATGTGAGCAAGTACACAATGCAGATTGGAACCACATTTTATTTGATTGTGTTAAAATTAAGCCATTTGAAATGGTATTAATAACTTTCTACAAGCTTTATTTAATGAATCATTTTATTTAACTAAAGCTCTTGTATTATTAAATGTGAATGAAGGTCCTCATTTGAATAGGTCAAACATGTATCTAGTATGGACTATACTTGCAATTTCAAGGAAGTGTATAACAAGAAGTTGGAATACAAACACAATACCAACTTTGGAAGACTTCTACAGCCTACTGAAGACCACAGCATTATTGAAAATTAAAATTAAAGAACTAAGAATTTATCTAAAGCCATTTATCAACAACCCTTGGGGAAAAGTCTTATCATTGATTGACACTATCCAATAATTGATCAGACACTCTGATAATGGATTGGACATACTTATAAAGTAACTGTATACATTAAGATCTGTTATAGTGTCAGGCTGATGTAAATAGTGTACATAGTTATTTAAGGTGTTATGTATAAATACTATGGAATTCATTCAAATGTATTTGAAAAATAAAAAAAAAAATGAGAAAAAAGAAAATACTGCTATAGATGAAATTTTTTTTCCAAGTATGCAGAACCGAAGCTTATAATTTTTATTATGATATTTTCAGCTGAGAAGTTTCTGACACAAATTGTGACAGTTTATGGGTATCACACTTCCACTACAAAGGCTTTAGCCTACTCTCTTTAAAATTCACTGCTCTGCATGCTGGAGTAGGTATTACAGCACAGTCTCTTCCTGTCATTTCCTATGTCATTTTTTGTGTCTGTAAGTGGGAGTGTAAACTTTATCCCCACTTTTTTTAAGAAGGTGGAGTTGTTGTATGTTAAATGATAGTCGTATCCTAGGATACTTGATTACTTATTTGATTGATTTGTTTAATTGGGTAATTGAATATACGTGAAATTACCTTTATAAGTATGTTAAAAGTTTTTAATGGTGTATCTGAAGAAGTCCGCATATTGTGCAGACGAAAAGCGCTTCATTCATTAAATTTTTCTATTTTCGGTGCAGCTCGTTGAGTTTACTTCTTGGTTTACCTCAGGTCTTGCTCTGTGGAGTTAATAGTCATTTGTCAGTTTTGTGAATTTGGAGTTTTTATGGCTTCAGGATCTGCAGTTAGCCCTAGTGGTTTTTCAGCGAATGCTACACCGGAGCTTTTGAGGAGCTGTGATAGTGCTGCTGTTGCGGCACCAGCTTTAGCAAGTTCTGGGAATAATGGTACCCTACTTGATTCTCTTTTAATGAGAATGAACTCTTTGTGTGCTAGACTTGATCATCTTGACACACAACAACGGGTTTTAAGGGACCTGTTACCACCTTCTATCGATCGCAACTCTTGCAATAACATGCCAGGAAATCTTAACACTGTAGGAGCAACTCCACCAGTAACGCTAACTGAAAGAGAGCCTATAACCATTAATTCAAGCTTCACCTTATGGAGTACCCCAACAGAGGTAAATCCACCTAATGGCAGCACAGAAGGGGCCGGAGGAAACTCAGCATTTAACCCAGGTGTTCGGCATATAGTGGCCAACAGCCTGAGTACTAATGTCCAACATGGTACGCAGGAGCTTGAAAATTTTGGAACTGTGAATGAGGGCAATAACCACTCAGGCTTGCCAGTACTTGGAAACTGGCTAGCTGAAGGATTTGTTTTTTCTTCGTTCACGAATTCAAACAGTCAACAACCAGGGGAAAATAGAGGTAATGACTCTAATGTAAACCTTCCTTCTGACATTGTTTTTAAACTTAAAAGCTTTGACAACATGTTAGTTAAATTGAGGAAACTGCAGCTTGAAATTTCCTACTTCCGTGAATGTTTAGCATGGAAAGTTGTGCCGAATGGTTTAAGGCACTATCATTTTCCCACAGGATTGGTACCTAACTCTGTGTTCCACACAGAATTAATTGCATTATTTGACTGGCAAGGATTTGAATTATTAGAATTAATGGTAAAACATTATTCTGTGTGGGTGAATGACCTCAGTAAATAGGTGTCAGACTTGGACTTGAGTATTAAATTGCATAATGAATTTACTAGATACAGATATGAATATAGTCACATTTTTACTAGTATAGACCACTATCTAGAGAAACTTAAATGCAATAAAGTAAAAAAAACTTGACCGAGACTGCAAAGCTTATGGGAAGGGTACTGCTTATCCTATTCCATCGTCAGCACAAATTTGGCAGGACCGTTTGTTTCCCAGAAAGGGTCTTTTAGGAAACAATGGTACCACTTCGACCAATAATTTACACCAACATGATAAGCGTATACTTAACCCCGATGATATGCCACACAGTACTAATGAAGGTTTGGTTACTAACAACTCTCAAACTGAGACAGAAGTTAGGAGGAAAGACTTTAAAATTGCAACCAACAACAGGGTAATGTTGGGCAACAGAACTCTAACCAGAACTTTCAAAGTTTTTGGGACACCAGCCGATCTGGGGCAATTCCCAAACAACAGAACAATTTTCATTCGAACAAAATGAACAAACAGAGGTCCAAGAAATGCAGGACATGATGAATATTTTTGGTGAAACCAGTAGTGCAGACTTAGGTTCGATTGAACCTTGTTTTGACCATGCAAAAGTTTTTTGGTCTTGAGTCTGAATTAATCTAATGTTAATTCTGATGTTTGTAACAGAGAAGATGATGTTTTACTAACACGTATGGTTGTGAAACCTGTCATTATCCCTAACTCTATGGGTGACTTTAAAGTATACAATTTTTCCTCTGTGACAATTACTACTGACATAGCCAATTTTTTATCAAAAGGATATACATATGTTCCTAAACAGAAGTTTGATATAGTAAAAGCTATAATAGATGTCAAAGTTTTTACACGGAAATTAAATTTTAATTTGATGATGGGTGGTAGTATAGACGCTACGGATACAAATCCGTTTAGAGTTCCTAGCACTTTTAACCCTCCTTTGCATCCACTAGTGCAGATCTTCGAACAGATGTGTGAATTAGATATAAGACAGAGATTTGAACATTCCCATAACAGTTATAGTAACGATCATAATAGTAGAATAGAACGTGACCATCTTGAGTATATTAAGACACATAATAGCCACATCTGCAAGCCAGACAAAGGTGGTGGTGTGGTAGTCTTTGACAATACAGACTATTTCAAATGCATGTTAAAACTTTTGGATAATCCTTCATATGAACTGAGTTCGAGATCAGAAGTTAACGGGGCATATGCCACTATTAAAAGCAGTATAGAGGATATGTTCATTGAGGGTAGAATACAACAAGAATTTTATAATTTTATGACTACCACATACCCTAGGTTTCCATATTTGTTTGGGATTCCCAAAATCCATAAGGATTTGGTGAGTCCTCCTATGAGACCATTAGTGGATGGACGGGGTTCTCCCACGTATTCTTGTGCTAAAATTGTGGACACTATTCTGCAAAAATATTTGCTATTTGAACACCAAACTTGCAAAGACTCATAGTCGTTCCTAGAAAAGATGGATAAGTTAGATTTTGACATCAGTTATAATTTCCTCACAGTAGATGTGAAAGACTTGTACACCTGTATCCCTCAAGATACAGGAATAGAATGGGTGAGCCTTATGTTAAAGAAAAATGAAGCTACTGTCAGAGAGATATCTCTTGTGATCAAACTACTTGAAATAATACTATACAACAATTATTTCATGCTAGGGGCAACTTTTATTTACAGAAGGTTGGCGTCGCCATGGGTTCCCCTTGTGGGGCTAGTATAGCCAATTTGGTAATGGCCCATTGGGAAAAAGAGCATGTCTTTACAAATCCTACACTTATGCATCATATTGTGTTTTACACATTATTTAGACAATATTTTTATCTTACTTAAAGGTGATGCCATGGTCAGCAAAATGTTATTGGACTCGTTTAACGCCTCTACCCACTTCTTATGTTTTACTTCTACCTATAGCAATGAAGCTATAGCCTACCTTGACATCTGGTTGACTAAAAACAATGAGACAAAAAGTTATGTGGCTAGTGTCCACAGGAAAAACACATACTCTAATTCTTTTTTACATTTTACAAGCTGTCACCCTAATTACCAGAAACGGTCAGTAATTAAAGGTCAGTTAGTTAGAGCGGCTCGTATTGTAAGCCAGAAAGAAGACTTCCATGATGAGTGTGAATTATTAAAGAGTATGTTTATGCATAGAGGTTATCCTACAACCTTAATAGATGACTTGATTAATGAAGTGAAGAACAAAAGGTTGAATGGTGTATACAAACCCATACTGAATACTAAATTAACACAACCAAGATGTACAATCAATATAGATGTTACAAAGACGGCCGGATTGGCATGTCTACCAAGTACATCAATAAATTCAAAGAACTCAGGGCCAAGTCTTATTTTGACATATAACATGTAAAGTTATCATTGTATTGATGTCATCTGTAAAAATTGGGGTTTATTTAAAAGTAATCCCACGGTTTATATCAAGATGGGTGACCGACCTAATGTAACATTTAGGAAAGGTAAAAATCTGAAATCAATCTTAGAACAACCTTGCGTCACCCATTCGAAAATATTGGGGATGTTTAAATGTCAAAATTGTAACCAGTGCAGGCATATAGCAGAGAGTAACAGATTTGTAGTGCAAAGTACTGAATATAAATTAAGATGTAGATCTAACTGTAACTCAAAAATGGTTGTATACTTGGCTAAGTGTCAAGGATGCCCCATGTTTTATGTAGGAAAGATGTAGCGGGGACTACGGGAAAGAATTTATGAACATCAGTATGCTATAAACAAGAAAAAACAGGATAATGCACTGGCCAAGCATATTTCCAATCATATGGAACATAGTTTTAAGTTCTTGGTTATTGATCAAATACACGAAAATAAAAGGGGTGCCCCATCACCATTGTTGTTAGAAGAATTAGAACTGAAATGGCAGATTAGGTTAAATGCTTACATATCCCCAGGTTTAAATGAATCATGTTCAATTAGTAGTATTTTTAAACTTAAAAGTCTGCAGAAATGAACCTGCTGTGTGTTTAACAATAGCAAAATTAAAGTATTACATTAGACATTGACAATAGACATGTAAGTTCTTATTTACAACTCAGGACTTACCATTTATTCATTATTTATTATGTATTTACAATTTATTTATTATTCATTATTCATTATTCATTATTCATTATGTATTTATTATTTATATATTTTTATATATTTTTATTTACGATTTTTATTTTTTATTTTGTGATAATTTGTAGTATAACATTTCTTGTGAAGTTTCACTGAGCATATACTTAATATGAAGTAGGTTATAAAATAATATGTCATTTTTTGTGTCTGTAAGTGGGAGTGTAAACTTTATCCCCACTTTTTTTAAGAAGGTGGAGTTGTTGTATGTTAAATGATAGTCGTATCCTAGGATACTTGATTGCTTATTTGATTGCTTTGTTTAATTGGGTAATTGAATATACCTGAAATTACCTTTATAAGTGTGTTAAAAGTTTTTAATGGTGTATCTGAAGAAGTCTGCATATTGCACAGATGAAAAGCGCTTCATTTATTAAATTTTTCTATTCTCGGTGCAGCTCATTGGGTTTACTTCTTGGTTTACCTCAGGTCTTGTTCTGTGGAGTTAATAGTCGTTTGTCAGTTTTGTGAATTTACAGTCTCTTCCTGTGTCTAAACTGAACACTTGAGTTTGCTTATTAATTTTGAGCTTCTTTGATCAGATTTCTGACTTACTATACAGTATCCATTCTATGAATATTTATTGTGCCCTAGATAAATCATATTTGTGGCCTTATTCTACCACATTCCTTGTTTTCACTGATTTATTATGCCATACGTTTTAGATAACCGACCCAGTGCAGAAGATCTTCTTTAAATATAATTATAACAATATCTTACATATGCCTTATAAACATTTTTCATGCTTCTCATGACCCTCATGATTCTTGTGGTGTATCCCTTATCTTTTTGTATTTCATCTGTAGCTGTCTAGCTCACTTGTATCCAGCAGGAGACCGGTGTTGAATATGTGAGATGTTACCTCACCAAGTATTCAGATTTTGGAAATGGTATGAGCTACACCATTTGCACATTATTAGAGGTCATACTTGAAAACAACTTCTCTGTGTTCCAGGGCAAATACTTTAAACAAATCTCTCGAGTAGCTATGAGTTCAAGCGTGGTCCCAGTATTTGCAGACCTGGTCTTGGCTTGGTAGGAGCAATCCCATATTTTGTTTGGGAAAATATCCTTTTATAGAAGATTCATTGATGACCTCTTCTTGGTGTGGACAGGCACTGAGAGAAAATTGAATGTACTACATGAGTTCATGAATTCAAGCACTTCTTTTTGAAATTTTCATTGAGTGGCTATGGGAAGACAATCAGCGATTGGATATCTTATTATTATTACAAGGAGGCACCACTCAGTCTGTGAACAAAATGTTTAGAAAAGACACTTTTGTAAACCAGTATCTGCACAAAAGAAATTTACACCCCCACTACATGAAGAAAGGGGTTGTAAAAGGACAGTTTATAGGACCTGGCAGGCTCACCAGTGAGGACATGATCTTCGAAGAACAGGTAATTTCTTTTAAAAAATACTGTTTACCCAAAAAGGTTACCATTTAGATTGGCTAAATAACATCATTGCAGAAGTATATTGACTAAGGCTGAACAAAGCTAGATCAATTTTAAGACTTCAGTCTGAAATTGATTCTGATAAGGAAAGTGTCTACTAACACCAACAATTTGCTGACTAAATACAGTAGAGCTTTCCCACTACCAATTACCAGCGACATGTATCTCATCTGAGATGTGTTAAAAGAAAAATGGCAGATCATTTTGGATAATGCAGATTTATTAAAGATTCTGGGTGTGGGTCCCACTTTCACTTATAAAATGAGTCAGAATGTAAAATCCCTGCTAGAAGGTCAGCAAAGAAGACCACTGAGCACAAAGAACTCTTTTGGCAATTACAAGTGTGGAAAACATAAGCAGTGCTGCTTCATATCATACTGTTCAGATATATACATGTTAAGGCACTAGATCTTAATTTGTGGGCTACAGACAGGTACAACTGCAATTCACAGGGAGTGGTCTGTCTGGCCTCCTGTGATTCCTGCTCTGGATATTATGTCGGAAAAACTGTGAGGAAGCTAGTTAGGAGAGTGTATGAACACGTTTCAGCCATTAAGAAAATGGACAGTAGCAACACTTTGGCTAAGCATTCCCTCACTTATCTGAATTTCAGAAAATTTCAGTTCTTTGTACTGGATTCACTGAGCATGGATACATTTGTTGGGAACTATAATGTCCTACTAGAATGCTGTTAGTCCAGTTGGCAAATAAGATTAAGGGCAAATAAACCTCCTGAGCTTAATGATTCTATTAATATAAAATGCTTTCTTTTTGCACAAATACTTTAAAATGATTTTGTGTTGTTCAAAAATCTTTTTCTAACTAAACATGCATAGAGCATTGAGTAATATAATTTTGATGCATTTATTGTTTCATAGAGTATCACTTCATGAGTCCATTATGTGTTTCATTAAACATGTTTTTAGATACAATGTTTCTTTAGCTGTTGACAAGACTGTTTGATTAGCTCAAGCAGGTCTAGTGATGCTGTGATTCAATTTTTAAATGTTAAGGTCTGATTATGTATTTTTATCTCTGAAGAAGTTCAAGGATGTATTAAACGAAGGAAAGCGCTAAGTTAATCTAGACCAGTGTTGGAGACTGTTTCTTTTACTGGCTTCAGTTATTTTGTTTGTTGCTTTGTGGTTTCATTTATTTATTCTATACTGGTTTGGTTGGCAGAAATGCAGATGATTGATTTTTACTGTATTCTGCTTACATCGATCCAATAAATTGGATGTAATGCTGAAAACACTAAAAGCTGACCACCTGCATTTCAACATTTGAATGAGACCATCCTATATCTTGTGGTCAGGTGATTCTGATGGCTGTTTCAAGACCTGAGTTAGAAAACACTTGCAAGCTGTTGTTTGCCTACCTTGCAACAGTACTTTGATGTTGACTACCCTCCCTGATTTGAGTATGCAACTTGTAAGTTTCCTTCACAAAGTCTCTGCAGTGCCATTTATTTCAAAAGAGTCTATTTAAACCCTACATGGGCAGTAATCTTTTATTCTGGTGATTTAGGGTAATAGGTTTATAGGTAAGTACTAGGCAATCAGTCTTTTGGCCACTACAAGCCTAGCCAAAAAAAAAAAAACTACTAATGTGGAGACATGCTGGTCAAATGATGAGGAATTATCAACAAGAGTGCCTAGACTCCTTATAACCCCAGGCATCGGAAGAGGCAACAGCCCTAGTGAAATGAGCTAAAACATAAGTAGATAGAGATTTGCCATGAAAAATATAACAAAAGAAAATTGCCTTAGATATCCAGGAGGAGACGGTTTGCTTAGAAACAGCCAAACCCAATGTTCTGGGATGAAAGGAAACAAAAAGCTGATCAGACGTACGAATGGCCTTACTACGAACCAATGCAACGTGGAACAACCAGATGCAGCATGTATCCCAAAACATTTTTTATGCAAAATGCTAAGTGCTTTTGTCCCTGCTGTAGTGTAATGCCAAGCAGAGCAGCCAAGACCATTGGTACACAGAAAAGTCTGAGATACACATGCCACTTCTACACTTTTCTTGAGCGTAAACACCAAACACAGGTGTCTCGTGCTCTCAGTAGTGATACTCAGGCAGCAAAACCCGCCTACCTCAGGGATAAAAGCGCTTAGTATTTTGCATTAAAAACATTTTGGGATACACGCTGCATCTGGTTGTTCACCATTACATTGATTCTTAGTTTGTTCAATGTTTGGTGGAGGAGGGCTTGTTTCATTTTGTTATGAATGGCCTTAGTTTTATCCAAATAGTACCTGAGCTGTTTGTGCAAATCCGAGGTATGCAGGACTCCCTCACCAGCAGACTGAGGAGAAAGGAAAAAGGAAGGGAGTTGTACCTACTGATTCAAGGACAACTCCTTTAGTATCAGGGCATAAAAGAAGGATTAGTACAAAAGGATACCCTGTCCCTGTGAAAAAGCAAAAAAAGGAGGAATGGTCATAAGGGCCTGGAGCTCAGAAACCCTCGGAGTATAAGTAAGAGCCAGCAATAAAATAGCCTTCCAGGTACAATGTTGCAAAGAAGCAGAATCTGCAGGCTCAAAAGGAGCCTGAGTCAATTTTTCCAAAACAAAATTAAAGTCCCAAGGAGGAGGAATAGGTTTTCTTGGAGGCCTAATATGCATGACGCCTTTAAGAAATTGTTTGCCTCAAAACAAGAAGCCAATGGAGAATTCAAGGGCAGACAAGCAGAAATGGCTATCAAATGGGCCTTTAGAGAGGAATAGTCCAGGCCAGACTGGTGCAACTCACACAGATAAGACAGGACCAGAGGACTCCCCCCCCCAAAAAAGAAAAGGTTGCTAGTTATGAGCATGGCACCAGACAGAAAATCTTTTCCATTTGGACATATAAGATTTTCTGGTTGAAGGTTTCCTTGTCTCCTGTAAAACCCTGAGCACATCCTCAGAAAAGAGGTGCCTGGCAGAGATCAAAACCTTATCATCCACAGTGTCAGTTGAACCGTGGACAAGTGAGTATGGATGAGAGACCTCTTGTCCTGTCTGATTTATGTAACTTTTGGTAATTGTCCCTGGCCAGATGCATTAAGGGGGGAACCAGTGCTGTCTTGGCCAAAAGGGAGTCACTAGCAAGATTTTTGGGGAGTCCAGCTGAATCTTCTTCAGGACTCTTGGAAATAGAGAAAGAGGAGGGAAAGCATAAAGATACATTCCCTTCCAAGGAAAAGAAAGGTTGTCTGTCTTCCACCTCAGATGGTATGGCATTTTGGAACAGAAGAGAGGAAGCTGCCTGTTGAAAGGGGAAGCAGAAAGATCTACCTGAAGAATACCCTGCTGATGGACAATGTCCAGAAACACTTCTCTATGAACCATTCATGAGCCTGTGTTTTGGACCTACTCAGGCAGTATGTCTTTGGATTGTGCTCTGAAGGAATGTATACTGCCCAAAGAGTTAACTGATAACTGAGATCCACCTCCCATGCCTGAAGAGCCATTCTGCAGAGGAAGTAAGATTTTGTGCCTCCCTGCTTGTTGACATATCACATCACTGTAATGTTGTCTGTGTACACCTTCAAGGTGCCTGGACAGAACACAGGGTGGAAAGTAGGCCAGAATCAGAGCTCTCATCTCTTTGATGTTGATATGTTCTGACTTCTTATGGGGGCCAGAGACCCTGAACTTTCAGGTGACCAAAAGAAGCCCCCACACCCAATGTCTGAGACATTGGTGAACAGTTCTTGAGAAGGGACTAGAGGCTGAAAAGGCAGCCCAGAGTTGAGAGCAAACTGTTGAATCCACCACTCGAATTCCTTCTTTACACTGAAATCCTGAGGGTGACAATGCTGCAACCAAACAACTAACTTGAGGTACCACTGAAGCTTCTGCATATGCAGTCTGATAAGAGGGAGAATTGGAATAAAAGAGGCCATGAATCACAGGGCCTGAAGAAACTTCCTGGCTGGCATGGCAATCAGAGGAAAGCGAGACTGAAAGAAGGCTGTCAATGATAAAACTTTTGGAGGTGGAAGAGAGGTCAACATTAGCACTGTCTGAATCCTGCATCCCAGATACACATGATCCTGGGAGGGAGTTAAGGCAGACTTTTGAAAGTTGATAGTGTACCCCAAATTTTGAAGAAGAGAGATGGTGAACTCCAAATCCTGTAACAGGTGACTGGGAGAAGGCACCTGAAGCAGCAGGTCATCTAGATAAGGAAAAATCTGAATGCCTTTGAGCCTGCAGAAAGCAATCACAGACAGTGGACATTTTGTGAATACCCTTGGGGCAGTAGAGAGACTAAAGGGCAAAGCAGTGAACTGAAAATGAAAGGAAGTCACAGAGAAATGTAAAAACTTCCTGAAAAGAGGATGAATAGCAGTATGAAGGTAAGCATCTTTCAGATCCAAAGACACCAGAAAAGACTGTGGTAGTAAAAGAGGAAACAGGGTTTGAAGAGTAAGCATCCAAAAAGAAGGAACATTGAGAAATGTGTTGAGAAGGACAGATCTAGAATAGGTCTCCAAGTGCTATCTTTTTGAGGAATGAGGAACATCCTGGAATAAAAACCCTTTCCCACATGGGAAGGGGGGACCAGTTGAATGGTTCAATGGTTCACCAGGGACCCTAGAATCTCCAGGAAATGAGGAAGTTGCTCTAGAGGAAGTTGAGGAATCCCTTAAAAAGGAGGGAGAGACTTCAATACCATGAAGCAACCCTGACAGATGATAGAAGAACCCAAGAGTTTGAGGTGATGAGAAACCAATTTGGAAGACAAAGAGAAAGCTGAAGGGACAAAGGAACCTGGTCTAAGAGAAGGGTGGGTGAATTGTCAGAGAAGCAGGCTTATCAAATGAAGGAGGCTTCTGGGCCACAGAAATCTGAGAAGCCTTAGCAGAGGAGGCCTGCCTACCACCCTTCCTATCCTTGGAGGCCTGGTATGGTTGCCTGTGAACAAAAGCAAATCTAGAAGGATAATTCCTCTGGAATGTAGAGATTGGAGAGGCAAAAATATATTTAAGTTCCTGCAAGGCTTTGCCTTTATCTTGAAGAGACTTAAACAGGTCAGCAGCAGCAGCAGCAGTCCCAAAAAGATGTATATTATTCAAAGAAGCATCCAACAACTTGGCCTTAATGTCCTCAGGCAAAGACTGGAGAGAAAGCCAAGAATAACACCTCATGACAGACCCAAAAGCTGCAGCCTTGGAAGAAGCATCACCAGCATCATAGCTACACTTAATAGAGTGGTGAGCCACTTGAGAAGCAGAACCTGAAATAGATAAGGCAGAGAATTTGCCTTCAGAATCAGGGAGGTCAGAAATTACCTGATGAGCGTGAGCAATCAAGGCCAGAGCATACCCGATCATGTGGGTCTGGAAATTAATAGCCCTAAAGGTGAAAACAGTGTAAACTTTCTTACCAATCCTCTCCCTTGCCCTGCTATCCTTATCAAAAGACAAAAGTTTGAAAAGGGCAAGAGCTTAGGAGGTTTGTCAGAAAAGACTGACACCTCAACAGGATCAGCAGAAGGACATTTAAATAAAAATTGATAATCCTCAGGAACCTTATAGAACCTATCAGGTTTATTAGGAGCAGGAGGCTGAGAATCAGGAGATTTGGAAGCAGCAAAGAAAATGTCTAACAAAGCAGCCAACACAGGAGGAACTTTCTGATGGTTTAGGAGTATCCACCAGAAGCAACTCCTAATATCTTAACTTCAGAAGAATCCCACTTAAAGTATTCCATTATCCTAGCAATTATGTCCCCAAAGGACAGTTGCTTAAAAGGGAACTCAGGGCTAACAGACTCCTCTTCATCAGAACCATAAGCCAAAGGTGAAGGCATCTCTGAAGAATAGGCCAAAGACCCTCATCAGACACTGAATACTCCTCTGAGGAATCAGGTTCCCTAAGCCATTTAGAAGTGGTTGAGGTCCAAGGAGGAACAGGTACTGAAACCCCTTCAGGAGGCTTCAGGGCCATCAAGGCAGAAAACTCTTGCCATTTCATTTGAGATCCTTAGGACAGACCAAAATGTGCTTCAGTTTTTTGTCTTTTCTTGGAAGGGACATCAGCCCTAACAAATGCTGGAGATTTCAACACTTGGAGAGATTTAATAAAAGAACCTGGAACCTTCTCCATGACCAATGTCTGTGGACCCTCTGAGATAATCAACGATGGTTCTCCCTTGATGTCTGGAGCAGATGCCTGCAGGCCTCAGAGAATGTGCAAAAAGATGGGTCCATGACGTGACAGAGGAATTCAATGTGTATGGTGAATTACCTTACTTTCCACCTTAGGTCTATTTAAAACTAGACTCAAACAACATTTGTCACTTAACTGGATATGTCAATGTATCAAGCCTGGCTAACTCTCTCTAGAATGTGTAAAAATCTGTTAACCAGTTTACTGTGTAATTTAATTTAATCCTGACTTGTGCTCAGGATTAACTGTAACCTGTGGAACTTGTTTAACTTGCTTACTTATGTAATCTCTGTAAATAGTCTGTAATATGTTATGCTGGTATTATGTAATGCTGTATCTGCTTACCCTTGGAGCTTTTCTCCCTGGGCCTCCGCTGAAAATGGACATGCATCCAGTCGGACTATCCCGGTCAACAAATGTAAAATAAAAATAAAATAAAATAAATGACCTACAGAGCTATTACCCCCTTCTAGAGGGATGTCCAGTGGAGGCTGGACAGCCAAAGAATCCATCTGAGACTTCTTGGCCTTCTTCTTACCTAGCAGGAGAGTCTCATGGTTAAAGGAGTCTGCCATGGTCTCTGGGCTGACTGTTTAAGCTGTTGGTTTTTAAGATAAATGACTAGGGAAGACAAACAGCTTATGAGTGTCTTAGGCATAAATGCCTTACAGATACTACAAGTAGTATGATCATGGGAAGCACCCAAACAAAAAAGACACTGTTTGTGATGATCCTTATGGGGAATATGCCTTCCACAATGACATTTTCCCTTCTTCAATGACAGAAACTCTAGGTAGTAAAATAAAATACAAGGCCAAGAAAAGAAGAAGAAAAAAAAAACCCTAACAGGGGACTTATCTGGCGGCTAGGTATTCAGCACAGCAAGAAGGCATTCAGACCAACGAGCAATAATGGCATTTGAACTGGCAGCAAATAGGTTCAAGGTAACTGCATCCATATGTCCCATTTATGCCCAACATTATGTGCGAGGAACATGAGTGCGATGTATGGCGCATACAAGATCATTAGACTTTGGTATACTGACTGAGCATCAGGCTGCCCTAGGTGGGAGATCCCTTTTGATTAGAATACTGCACAGTGATATAGAAGGACATCCATAATTACAATTCTCATCCAATTAAGCTGAAATGAGTACAATGAGATCAGTGTTTTACCCCAGCTGACAAATTCAAAATAAAATAAAATAAAAAAAAATCAAAAGAAAAAACAATCATTCAGTTAGCTCATAAATTACAATAACATTTTCTATTCCAGCTGCTGATTTAAACGGGTGTATATCAGAAGTCCGAATGCTGAAACACAGAACTGGGAAGTTCAAAGTCTGAAAATAATGAAGCCATGGAACATCGAATTCTTTCCCAGGGAAAGAATTCAGTGGGCTGCTTCTGCGGCTTTGTTATTTCTTCCACTGTGGTGCGATCTCAGAGTTGGTATATTTAAGTAGGGGTGGTGTGGGGGGCACAGCCCCCCACATTAGAAAATGTATTTAGTGTTCGTGTGTTTCTGTGTTTCCCTGGGGAAAAAAATCATTGTTCTGAGTGTTCGGAGTATTCAGTTTTCGAACTTTTGTGTTCGATGTTTACATAGTTGAAGTTTTAACACTTTGACTATGTGATATAGACCCATTTAAACCATATGGTTTTAAAGTATTACATTTTCATGTGTAAGTAGATTACTTATGTCTTAGAACAAAGTCCAGTTGCTTACCTCTACTCTCATCAAAAAAAAAAATGTTCCAAAGCTCACCATTTAAATCCACTTACATTCTTATTATGTACATTAATAAAATTTCTGCCTATAGATTTTTAACCTTTTTCTTCTTTATATTACTATAATGTTCCTGTTTTCTCATTTTTAATTTTCTGTTAGTTTCACCTATATAATAAAGATCATTTTAAACTTTTAGATGTATGTGAAAACCTTCCTGAAAGTTGCCCATGGTTGCATGAGGCTGCTATCAGTTATTAGTCGAGAATTTCATTGTTATAATATTGCCTGTAGATTGAATGTGTTTGTACTGAGCTGCGATTAGTGACACTCAGTGTTTCTGGATTGCTATCAGATGAGCACAGAATCCTTTTTGGTTTAGTGATTGCTGTACCAGCTGTGTTGTTCTTGCATAGTGCGTGTTTGACTGCACTAAACCACTCTTAGCTGCTCAGAATTAGTCATGTCTTTACATAGCTTAATTCTACTTCTGCATCCTACACCTAACAAAAATATATCTTCAGCATTTAGACCAAACTAAATCAAAGACCCCCTGGACAAAATGGAAAGAAAACCTGCTTGTATCTCTTCTAGTGCCAGGCTTATAACACTTGGCAATCTCAAGCAGTGTGTAAGAATTGCCATATGTTTACAGACAATAAATTTCTACTTGAAATGAATACATCTTGAGAGATGAATATATCTTTGCAATCTAAAGACATCCCTGTCACCCAAATAGATGGCTTGAGTACATCACACACTACCAATGACATCTCATCACAGCTGCACAAAACTGACTTATGCTGAGGCTGTAAAATAATCACTACCAAAGCCTCCTATTTATAAGAAAACTAGGTCTTTACAGATGCACACCACCACCACATCAGCACCATGTTCACACAAAGTAACGTCACCAGGAGGTAGACCACAAACTATCTAATACCTCAATTCCATGAGCAAACTCAGTAGTCTTAGCAATTGTTGACTGTATTGTCAGGCACACTGACTCCACATTCTCAAGAGTGGACAAAGACTGGGTTACAACTAGTTGTCTTTTTGGCGACATGGTCTGTGACATCACAAAAACTCTGAAGTCCTTCTCAGAAGAAAAATATGATTACAATCTAAAGGTAGTCCATGTGGATGTGAATGACTTAAGGTGTTGATTCTTGAGGGACAAGCTGAAAGACATGTTGGATCTCACCATGAATGCGTTTAGTGCAGACAAGGCATTGGGCTTGAGTAGAATACTTTGTTCTCCCCAAATTTTAACTATATACAAATAAAAAAATGATGAGTTTCAAAACTTGGCTTAGTAATTTGTATCATTCTTGAGGGGACAGTAGGTATCAGCATGAGACAAGATGATTGACCAGTGATGTCCTGCACTTCTTGTGTGATGGCTTCCGCTTACTGGCTAAGTCCTTGCTGCCCCCATAGTGCCTTTTTAGGCAGATTGCAGCTCATGGACATTCCAGCAGAGCAGGTGTAGATGCAGCCATTTCCAGACATAAATCAGACCATATTAAGGTGGCTCTTTTCAACTCCTGAAGTTTTAACAACATACTTGACTCTGAGACTATTCTGCATCTTGAGCACATATAGTTGCTAAAACTTGGTTTCATTGTAACGATTGCTGTCCCTCCATTTCTGGGTTTTGTACCTACCATACATTTAGGCCCGATAGGAACTGTGGCAGCATTTCTATTGTCAAGGACGAAACCACCTCTACATATATTCCCAGAAGTCCACAACCTGAACTCATTGAACACCAACCTACCCTGATCAAGACAAACTACCAGCTTACAGCCTGCTACAGAACCATCTCCATGGCACCTGACATCCATGTAAGATTCCTAAGTGTACTTGAGAAACCGCCTATAATAAAATGCCTTTATAATAAGAGAGGATGTGAGAGACAAGAAGAAAACAAAATGAAATGAAGAAGGAAAGCAAAGAGATTGCATGAGAGAAGTCAGGCATATCTGTCAAAGCATGCAGTGAGCGGCAGTGAATTAATAGAGGTGGCAACAGGTGACATGACACCCTGACCTCATGTAGATGATGATGATCAATATGAGATTTCAACTACATCTCAATAAACTGGAACACCTACAAAGTCGGGTATGTACAGAGATTCTTAGACTTACTAAATAAAAATTATTTGAAACAGATAATTAACTGACCAATTAGAGGACATAATATTCTTGACCTGATCCTAACTAATATAGCCATTACAGGTTAAGTATGACCACCAATTTGTAATCTTTGTTTCAAAATCTCCAAAACCTCTGCAGTCATTTATTCTGAATTCAGGGATTTCAAAAGGACAAACTTCCTTATGCTCTATAATGGCTATCCAAATTCACTTCTAACAACAGACATGACTTTGACACAGTTGCTATTTATATATATAGGAGTTCTAGTCCCACATAGATATTCAAGAGAAATTAGAAGAGCTCTTCAGCATCTGAACTTGAGAATTGCTTCAGTCTCCAGTATATGGACTCCATATACACCCTCATATCAGCTGAACTTTAACTTGCCACTCTTTCTTGAACTGAAAACCTTTATGATTTGTCATACAATGGGAGGAGGTGATGTGGTATATTGAGCAGCTGCAATTCTGTTTTGTGGAAAGATGTCACCTATATGAGCCAGGCTGCGTTGCAGCATAATGTCTGTCCCACATGTTAGAAGTGGGAGTAAAACACCAGTGCATTTGAAAAATATATTTTGGGTCCTGGGGCATTCTTGTTCATTATACAACAATTTTTTTCCCATAGCAGTATATACCATAAGCCCTTTATCTGTATGTGTAACAGCTCTCTGAATATGCAAGGTGTTGATGAAATACCAAATGGCAGCATTAGAAATCTATCATTCAGCCATTAATTCATGGATAACCTGTTCAACTTAGTTCAACATTGCACAGGAGACAGCACCTACTTTGGACCTCAGTGCAATGGAGCAGTGAAACTAATAACCTATTGCAGGATGTGCACAAACTCAGAGACACACACACGCACACACACACACACACACACACACACACACACACACACACACACACACACACACACACACACACACACACACACATACACAATATAGGCAATTTAGAGGACTAATAAATTATCTAAAGCACATCTCTGAGCTGTGGGAGGAAACTAGGCCACCTCAGGAAACCCATGAAGATGCAAGGAGGATATACAGATTCCATAGAGAAAGCACTTCAACTAAGCACCAAACCAGAGAACCAGGCACTGTGCTAACTACTGTGCCACTGTACTTCCAAATATGTTTCATCCTGGAGGCATATAGGTTCATAGGTTCATAGGTTCATACTAGGCTATCTGCCCAAGGGCATTTATAAGCCTAGCCCAGAGTTTTGTGGCTTTCACCACCCCTTTAGTTTGAAGGATACTATGCCCATTATTTTGCTGTGCCTCTGTCAAGCAGTGACACTGAGATAATCCCTGGGGTATATCTGTGATCTCCCATCCATTGGTCAAGATTTCTTTTGAACAAAGCCAGCGAGGTGCTCTGCCTCACATGTACCGGGATTTTGTTCCACAGCATAGGGAGTCTCTGGGTGATGAATCTGTCCCTCCAGCACGTCCTATTAATAACCGTGCCAAGGTTTAAGTCTCCCACCCTTGTAGTTCTGAGGGATCTAGATTTTTTGAGGTGAAGCATGTTCATCAATTCTGGGTTGGACATGGCCTTGTATGTCAGGCACAGGTCACCTCTGAGCAGACGGTGTTTACTGAATAGAGCTGGAGTTTCTTCAGTCGGGCAGCATAGGACATATTTTTGAGACCCTTTATCCTTTTGGTGAGGAACTTTTGGGGCCTTTCCAGTTGCTGCAGGTGTCATGTCAGATACATTCTGAATGGGGCATTGTACTCAATCATTGGTCTGATGAGTGATGAGTACAGGGGGACGATGACCTCATTTGATCTAGATGTGAATCCCTTCATGATCAGGTGGGCAATGTAGAAGATCTTCCTAACTACTTTGGCAACGTGAGTGTCAAACAAAAGGTTACTGTCAACCTGGGTCCCCAGATCCCTGATAACCTCTTCTGTGCTAAGTGGGTTGCCACCTATATGGTAGCTAGGGGTAACCTTGTTTTTCCCGAGGGTATGACTATGCATTTTTTGGCGTTTAACTTTAGGCCATGGCTCTAGCACCAGTTATCCATTTCTATAAGACCCTTCTGAAGGATATCTGTGTCAGATGTGTTCTCAACTATGGCACCTAGTTTGCAGTCATCTGCAAATTTTGTCAGCCATAATCCTCCTGTGTTTGCTTGTACTTCTGAAAAGTAGATGCCGAACAGGAGTGGGCCCAGGACTGAGCCCTGTGGGACACCACTTGTAACAGGCTTTGAGTCTGACATGGCGCCAGCAACTCTGACCCTGTGGGTTCTGTCACTTAGCCAGTTTGCAACCCATCTTGTGAAGTATGGGTTTACATTTAAGCTGATGAGTTTTTCAATGATACCTGAGTGGGGTATTGTGTTGAAAGCCTTTGCCAGGTCAAGGTAGGCTGTGTGGACTGCTTTTCCCTCATCAATGGCCTTGGTGACTGTCTCAAAAAAGTCAACCAAGTTTAAAAGGCATGATCTGCCTTTGACAAAGCCAAACTGGGTCGGATCCAAAGTCTGCAAGTCCCCTATGTCTTTATTTATGAGTTCCATTATGATCCTCTCCATAGCTTTGCAGATCAGGCTTGTCAAGCTGATGGGACGGTAATTTCCAGGGTCGGTGGAGGCACCGCCTTTGTGAAGTGGGACCACAGTTGCCGTCGCCACCCTTGGGCACGTATCCTGAGGTGAAGCTAAGATTAAACAGCTGCCCTAACTGTGGGTTTAATTCCTCATTGAGTTCGTGGAGCACACAACCGGGACACCATCTGGTCCCATGGATGCTGTGTTTTTGCCTTGAGAGAGCAGTTCTCACCTGAGCGTTAGAGATGTTTGGGGGCTACAATGCTCTGGTATACATATCTCACCTTTGTAGGGAGGGAGTTTGCACTGAACCTGTCAGCCAGTATGTTGGCAATGTCTGTAGGTTCAGTAATTTTACATCATTTTGAACTAATTCTGAGCATATCTGGGAGTTTCCTCCCAGGTTTCTAACATAGCTAAAGAAGGCCTTATGATTGTCTTTTGAGTCCTTAGCGACTTTTCTCTCAAACTTTGCCTTGGATGATTTTATGAGAGATCTTAGTTTTTTACTTATAATGATCAAAGGTGTCTTCCCTTTTAAGGATTTTGCTCTATCTTGTAGTAGCTTCCTCCTTTGTTTTATAGCTTGTTTATGGCTGGGGTCCACCAGACTGGACGCTTGCCTTTGGTACAAAGAGTCTTTGTTTTGTTTGGGATTGCCTGATCCATGCAGTCCTGTAGATGCTGGTAGAAGGCATTTGTAAGTGATTCAGCGGCTTGAGTAATGGTTTCCGCAGGCTCGGGGGCCTTAAAAGAGACCACACCAGTCTTTAGAAGTGTGAAGTCGGCTTTTGAGAAGTTGTTCACTGTGGTCTTTTTATCTCCGGTGGGGGCGGGATGTGGACTTCCAGTGAGATTAGTTTATGGTCTGATCTCACCAGTGAGGGGTATACTTCCGGTGTTGAACATTGTGACCCCATGTTCGTGATGATGAGATCTAGTATGTTTTCTCCTCTTGTGGGGATGGTGACTAGTTGTTCCATGACATTTGAGTTTATGAACTCTAGGAACCTTTGGGCTAGAGTGTTGGGGCTTGAGTAGTGATCCCAGTCTATATTCGGGTAGTTGAAGTCACCTAGTATGATGGTGTTTGGAGATACATTTATCCCCTCCAGTGTTTTCAGAAAAGCTATGTGAGGTTCCTGAGATTGAGAGGGTGGCCTGTAACATGCTACAAATTGCAGAGCAGTCTTGCCTGTGGTTAATTGCACCTGGATGGTCTCCGATGCATCGTGCGTTGCCAACAACCTTGAGGTGTGGGTGTCCTTGATGAATATAGACACCCCCCCCTCCTGTCTTGGTGTTGTCCGGATTTTGGGGCTGGAACGCATGATATGAGGTAAAACCTGTTAGTGCCGGGGTGCTCTCGGGAGCCTTGAACCAGGTTTCAGTCACAGCACAGACATCGATGTTCTCCATACTGAGAAGGGCCTCGAGTGCGTGCATCTTGAGGTTGAGACTTCTGGCATTGAGCAGCATTACCCTTAGTTTTTTTCCTTTTTTATGTTCTAGGGTGGTAGGTTTAGAATTTGAGCCTTGCCTAAAAAAGGCACTATGGGGGTGGCAAGAGCCTTTGCCAATATCCGGAAGCCCAGGGGTGACAGGTGCAAGCCGTCCCTTGCGAAGTGTCCAGCATGTCATCCCAGGCAGACAGACATTGGATCCCCTTTGAATGACACCAGAGTTTAATAACTCTGTGTGTGTGCACGCGCGCGCGCGCGTGTGTGTGTGTGTGTGTGTGTGTGTGTGTGTGTGTGTGTGTGTGTGTGTGTGTGTGTCTCTGAGTTTGTGCACATCCTGCAATAGGTTATTAGTTTCACTGCTCCATTGCACTGAGGTCCAAGGTAGGTGCTGTCTCCTGTGCAATGTTGAACTAAGTTGAACAGGTTATCCATATGAAGAGGAGCACTACTTGGAACTGTCCTCATCAAGCCTTATTTGCCAAAAATCCCTGACTTATGTTCAGCACTGAAAAATACTTTGCTACTGGCACTGCTTCATCAGCTGTTTAAACAGATAACAGTCATTTTATAGACTTATTCAGCTTCTGTGGCGTTATACAAATAAAAATGTTGTCTGTTGCTGTTAACCTACTCACATTATTATATCTTTTCTATGTAGTTTATCTCTTTCTTAAATCTAGCACAAAAAGATGAACATTTTCTTGAATTATACACCGCAGGCTTAACTATAGGACCACTATGAATATAATAAGACCTAGTAAATAGCTTGAGTCAATAAATAAATAGTTGACTACTTTAAGTAAATTATGAACTGAAGATTTACTGAAGCACATTTTTAACTCTGCATTAACAATGTAAAATATTTTCAGCACACCAGCTTTCTGAAAAATCTATTGATCCTGAATACGAGTATTTGCAATATCTGCTCTCTACAAAAGTCTTGTATTTGTTATTCTTATATTCACATAAATAAGCCTTATACATAACAACTATTAAAAATGCTTTCTTTCAGACCCAGTACTTTTGAAAAGGCAGTACATTTCACTGTGTACAAGAGTTAGAGTTTGATTATTCATTTTGAGTTTCTGCGACATTTCTAACTCATTTACTGCTTGGGAATTTCCTGTACTGTATTCTTGCACTCATTTCATGCTCTGTATATTCTCAACACAAATATAGCAATGCATTTATTTTTATTTTGCTTGTATCCACCGGGTGTATGAGACTTTATCTGTATTTTATGTCACTTCTCATTTTTCTAGAGATTTCACAACTCATTTTTAATCTATTTTCACTCATTTTCAGCTTTTGGATTTCTCCAGCCAAGCCATTCTATATGCATTATACTCTTCAGTGAGCCCTTTTAATGACAACAATGTACTTTCACTTAATAAGCAATCAGTTGCTTCACTTATCATTACATCCAATTCTCTCAGCCTTGTTTCGAACAATTTCTAATAGCTCACATGACTCTGACTACCAGTAATGAAGCCTGCTGCTCACTGTATTCATAGTCTTTTTCCCCGATTCTTTAATTCAGCAACATAAGCGTCAGCAGAATCTTTGGGAAAGTCTTTCTTGATGAAAAATAATGAATAAGTAGCAGATTCTTTATAAAATAACTGTAACTGTGAAACTTTGTCTTATTACTGTAATGCCATTATTTTTTCTTCTTGAAGTCAAAAGTATGTAGTATAATGAACCTTTCCAGGATTCACAGATATTCTACTCACTTGGGAACAAATCAAACCTCTAAATCCACAGTTTCTATTTCTCTGACAACATTTTTCTTAAAGAAAATGGCTGCCAGTTGGCTGTGGTTGAGTTATTGCACAAATAAAAGACAGAACTACTCATTTTTTGTCACTTATAACATCTGCTGTACTATACACGGAAAACTGTTTTTGTCTCATCGCTATTTCTAATAAAAGACATTAGACATGCTTTGCAGGAGTGATCATTTTTTTATTAGTAATCAACACAACAGATTTGTTTTCTAATTGATTATGAACTAAACACTGTACACTAAATAAATGTTACCACTTAAAATGACTAAGTACAGCCACAGGCCTGGTTAATGGGTTATGTGACTTAAACTCCTCCTGCTAGCATTTAACACTATTTAATTAAACCACCACACAACACATCCTGCCACTGCACCTGCTGATTATTATGTTATACTCCAAGCAAGATAAAAAGGGGGAAGGGTAAAAAAAAAGGGGGGGGCTGAGGTCATGGCAAGACACCCATTAGGCTTTTCAAATAAAGTTCAACTTTTTTTGTATATACCCATAATAAACATTATATAGACAATGTCAATAAAACTTAAAACTTATTCATGACACAATAACAGGTATTTCATATATAGCAACAAAATATAAAATATAACTGCAAGATGATCCTGCAAATGCAGGGATAGATTCAAACCGAATAAATCCAATCCAAACTCTAACAAGTGAACTCCATAATTCTTAAGCCAAATAGGGTCTTTGTCATATAAGTCTCAATGCTCTAGTACAGATATGTTCAAAAAATGAGCTCCCCTGGAAATTCTATGATTTATGAACTTCCTAGCTTTCTCAATGGCGAGAGGATTCAATGCATTTTTCCAGATTAGACTAGGGATGATTCCAGACCAGATTACTAATAAATAAGGGGAGGCGTGTTTTCTAAAAGATGTCTCTGAGAATGTAGTAAATTCACTGCTTTTTGGGAACAACATCTAAGTCATATAAGAACATTACAGAATTGAATGCTCTGTAAGCAAAAGTAAATAATGCACATAAGCTGGTTCCATTTCATATCAAGGATGCCTTTTTTAAAATATTTGAAATTTGTTGTGATCTAACCAAAAGTTTTTACCATTTCCTCGAATTCCTGCTCTGAAATAGGCTTGAAATAAGAAAGAGTGACCAAGGATGAGGATTGTCCTTTTCCCTAGAGAGATAAAATTTAAAGTAATTAAAGCTGACTTCACAATTCTTAAGACCGAAGTGGAATCCTTCAAGGCTCCCGGGCCAGTGGAAACCACAGCCCACTCTGCTGAATCCTTTATAAATGCATTCTATGGACACCTACAGGAATGCATGGATCATGCAATCCCAAATAAAACCAAGACCCATTCCCCCAAAGGCAGGCGTCCTGTCTGGTGGACCCCAGCCATTAATAAGCTATACAACAGAAAGAGGAAGCTGCTACATGATAGAGCAAAATCCCTAAAAGGGAAGGCATCTCTGATCAGTACTAGCAAAAAACTACGATCACTCATAAAATCATCCAAGGCCAACTTTGAGAGACAAATTGCACAAGACACTAAAGATAATCACAAGGCTTTCTTTAGTCATGTTAGAAACCTGAGTGGAAACTCCCAGATATGCTCAGAGTTAGTCCAAAATGACAAAAAATACACTGAACCCACAGACATTGCCAACATACTAGCAGACAGGTTCAGTGCAAATTTTTCTCCCCCCTCCCTCCCAAAGGGACAAATATCTCTCCCAGCAGAGTGTTGCCTCCTTGACATCTCAGATGCCCAGGTGAGAGCCGCCCTCTCCAAAGCTAAAATCACAGCATCAATGGGACCAGACGGTGTCTCGGGTTGCGTGCTACATGAACTCCAAGAAGAGCTAAACCCACACATAAGGCAGCTGTTTAATCTCAGCCTTACTACAGGATATGTACCCAAAGAATGGAGTACAGCAACAGTGGTCCCACTCCACAAAGGAGGTGCTTCTACGGACCCTGGAAACTACCGCCCCATAAGCTTGACGAGCCTGGTCTGCAAAGCTATGGAGAGGATCTTTATGGAACTCATAAGCAAAGACATTGGGGACCTACAGACACTGGATCCTACCCAATTTGGCTTTGTTAAGGGCAGATCCTGCCTCTTGAACCTGGTCGACTTCTTTGAAACAGTCACCAAGGCCATTGATGAAGGTAAGGTAGTTCACACAGCCTACCTTGACCTTGCAAAAACCTTCGAAACAATACCCACTCAGGCATCATAGACAAGCTCTCCAGCTTAAATATAAACCCCTATGTCATAAGATGGGTTGCAAACTGGCTCAAGGACAGAACCCACAAGGTCAGAACTGCTGGAGCCATGTCAGACTCTAAACAAGTCACAAGTGGCATCCCACAGGGCTCGGTCCTGGGACCTCTCTTGTTCGATATTTATTTTTCTGAGGTACAGACTAACATGGGAGGATTCTGGCTGACCAAGTTCGCAGATGACCGCAAACTGGGCCCCATAATTGATTCTCCAGTGGACACAAGCATCCTTCAAAGGGGTCTCATAGAAATGGAAAACTGGTGCCAGAGCCATGGCCTTAAACTAAACGCCAAAAAGTGTATAGTCATACCCTTCGGGAAAAACAAAGTGCCACAAATTACCACATAGGTGGTAATCCATTAAGTACAGAAGAAGTAATTAGGGACCTAGGGACCCAAGTTGACAGTAACCTCTCGTTTGACACTCACATTGCCAAAGTGGTTAGAAAGACCTTCTATATTGCCCACCTTATCATGAAGGGATTCACATCTAGATCGGAAGAGGTCATTGTGCCCCTTTACTCTTCCCTCATCAGGCCCATAATTGAGTACAATGCCCCATTTGGGATGTACCTTACCCGACACCCGCAGCAATTGGAAAGACCCAAAAAGTACCTTACCAAGAGTATCAAGGGACTCAAACATATGCCATGTGCTGCCCGGCTAAAGAAACTCCAGCTCTACTCAGTAGCATACCGCCTACTCAGAGGCGATCTATACCTGACGTACAAGGCCATGTCCAACCCGGAATTAATGGACATGCTCCACCTCAGAAAATCCAAATCCATCAGAGCTACGCGAGTGAGAGATTTGAACCTCAGCACAGAAATAAATAGGACATGCTGGAGGGACAGATTCATAACCCAGAGGCTCCCTTCACTCTGGAATAAAATCCCAGTCCATGTTAGGCGGAGCCCCTCACTGACTCTCTTCAAGAGAAATCTTGACGAGTGAATGGGAGATCGTAGGTTTACCCCAGGGGTCACTTCTGTGTCACTGCTAGACAGAGGTACAATAAACTAAACCTTAAAATGTGCAAAGTATACTCATTCCAAGGGGCAGCGAAAGCCAAACACACTCTGGCTAGGCTTATAAATGCCCTAGGGCAGATAGCCTAGTATGAACCTATGAACCTATGAATATTGGACTGTCGAATATAGCTTAAATAAGAGTTAGAGGATCACCTTCTCAATCTCTTAATGACTTCTGTAGATTGCCCCATGGATGCTAAATTGGAGGTTCAGACAATTCTGACTGGGTGCAATGAGTAATCCTGGGAAGATATGCTTAAATGATTTAAGACCATTCTGAGCTTAGTAATTACTCCCTGATTGGTGAAGGGGTGGCCATCTCATGAGGCAAAAACAAGATCGGAAGGATTAGAGGAATGAGGTAACCCTTTAAGAGTACTCCCCGATACTAATGGGTGTGTAAGGGGGAGGTCATTGCTTTTAGGAAAGGAAACTTAATGCCTGGGGCCTACTTGATCAGTCTGACATATAAGTATTCATATTAGTGCTAAATCCTGAGTAAAAAACAACATAGTTCCAGATAAGGGTACCAATGAGCTCACTATCTCTGAAGGCATCATATTACAGCCATACATATAGTGTGGCCCATAGGCAATAGTTGTAGTAAGAGTTTTATATGGTGTGTAATGTTTTCAAGATAGATCTGATTAATGCTAAACCTATGGTGCATCTATAGTCAGACCGTAAACCTCTTTCAGTGCTCCACTATTTTATTACCTAAGTTATAGTCCAATGCTTGCTGATATTAGGAATCCTGACTATTTTTGCAAATAGGCTCAACACCATCAGATTAATTCCAAACAATGATGGCAACAAACTCAGGACATGGCAATGCTATAAATGCTATAAGCTAATATCAAATGACCAACTGCAGTCTTGGATTTCCAAGCATTGATAAAATGACATTAAATGTTTAAATGAAGAGGTGTAGGCTCTCTTGGTGTTAATGGACTATGATTTCCAGAACCAGGAAACTGTTATGACGTTCTCTAATCAACCAGACTGTGGAATTGTAGTGGGTATTGTATCTGATTGTGGAGCCAAAGTTCTGAATTTTTGGACTTGCAACTGAGAAAGTGAGTCTGCTAAAATGTTTCTAGCTCCAGGTACATGCTCTGCAGTGAATGCCATATTAATCTTAAGGGTAAGGAGGACTAGCAATCTTAATACAGAATTGACCCAAAAGTTTTGGATGATTTTTTGGACAAAATGTCCACTACTGCTTTGTTGTCAGATCTGTAAGCTGAACGCTTATTCTGTAATTGATCTTGATGTATTAGATCAGCAACCTCAATTGGGAAAATCTCTAGATAAGTGATGTCTCTTTTGGTTTGGGTTGACCAACTGTTGGACCAAGGAGAGGAAAACTAATGGCCATTAAAGTACCATCCTATACAGAATTTGCCCAAGGCATCTGTAAAAGGTTGAAGTGTTTTGTTGTTTATCCAGTTGTCTTGCCAAAAAGAAGAACCTTTAAAGTCCACAATGCAGTTATCCCATAACCTAAGGTCCTCTCTAACTTTTTTGTAAATTCTATCTCTGCGATGCTTTTTCCATCCTTCTTGTAATAAATCTCCTATTGCTTTAGTGAATGTCCTGCTTATTATTGCTCAGCAAGTGAAGTTAAGAAGGCATAATAACTCCATGACTTGTCTTATGGTAGTCCTCTTGGATGAAAGGAAACTTTTGATAGCCTCAGAGATTTTCTTGGTTTTGTCTGCAGGTAATCAACTGTACTTTAACGTGGTTTCAATCTCAGTACCTAGGAATGTGAGAAGTTTTTGTAGGCCATCAGTTTTGTCCTCAGCCAAAAGGATCCCTAATGAGTTGCAAAGCTGACCAAAAGACTGCAAACCTTCCTTTGTTGAAGTTTTATCCTTGCCTCTAATTAAAAATCATCAAGGTACTGAAGGACTAGGATTTTTCCATCACCACAGCAGAGAATGGTTGAAGCTTTCAAAAACAGAACATGCCACCAAACACCCCATAGGCATTGCCATATCATAAAAATAAATGCCACTGAGTTCCATTCCTAAAAGGTGTCAGCCCTGAGGACAGATAGGTAGAAGCTGTAAAGCTAATTGTATAGTTACTTTAGCTACTCAAGAGTCAGTAATATCTCTCATGATGGAAACAGCATCATCAAGAGAAGAATAATGTACTCTTGAGTCCTTCCGGTCTATACCATCATTAATGGAATCTCCTTCTGTGTGTGACAAGTGATAGATATAGCTGTATTTCACCTGTTTTTTTTTTTTTTTTGCAACTAAAGCTGTGTGGGAAATTACAAAAAGATTGAATGGTGGAATTCAGAAAGGACCTCCGAATATGCCCCAATCTGCATTCTTTAGACATGAGAGATTGAATTAAACTTTCTTTTCCTTTTACTGATTATAGGTTTTTGCATGAAGCTTGAATGGGTTCTGCCTTGGAATTTAAAGAAAAGTCATGAGTGAAACTCTTAACAAGAAAATCAAGCTGTTAACTGATTAGGATAATCTTTCAAAAGTTCAGGTAAAATGTCTCTTTTAATGGGTGAATGGTTTCAATAAAGTTTACCTGAAATTATGAAAGGGCTGTGATCTGCTAGACTCATAAAATAGGGATCTGTCTCTGTCTATATGCAAATCTGTGCTACCTCGTGTCCTGTTATGGGACTGACTGGCATTTGCTGAGGAGTTGGAGTCCTTAAACCAACATTTTACTGCAGGATGCTGCCCATCACAACCATTACAAATGTGAGGAAATCTGCAAGCAGCCAACTGCAGTTTCCTGAATTAAAAGCCCAGCAAGATTTCACTTTTATAACCAAATGGTCATCCTAGTGACTGTACTCAAGTTTGATGAACTCTACCATGACACTGAGCCAAATGTCCACATGCCTGGTTTCCCATTTCAGTTGTGGGTCTTTGGCTTTTAATTTTCTAAATCTTTGATCGTTGTGAAACCAAGACATGCCTCCTTTTAAAACATGAGCCTCTCCTACATTGAGAAAATAGCCTAACAAGGGTATGGCCAAGTTAGAATGTTTTTCTAGCATTACTACCATGCAGTGTATAAAAACTACAACCTAATTGTCCCATAACTTTAATTTTAAGTTCTTAGTTTGACACCTGGCCAAAGTGACTAGTGCTTCAACCAAATATTTAGACCCTTTCAAATCAGAGTCTAATATTCTTTGCACTCCCTCATCTTTAATAAGGTCAAAAATGTCCACAAACTCTTCCTTCCAAATGTTTTCTTTGATTGCTTGGTTGGTGTGAGTGGTAATAACTGAACCCCCAGCCCTGTTGTCCTTAGTGGTATTTGTATTGTTATTATCTTGACTGGAGTGATTCATGTGGGATGTATCTGTAGCCTCATTGGATGAAACTGCAGGCAACAAAGAAAAGGAAGGAGAGGTAGAAGAGCCTGAGAGTGTTACATTAGTGATGGGGTTCCTGGATAGATTACAAGGACCTGTGTCAGGAAAAGGATTACTACCCCTGTCTACAGTCTGAGCTACCCTCACCCTACCTTCTTCATTGACAGCATCAATAAAAGCTTTAACTAATCATCTATGTCACTTCCCTGAATCTGCCCAAGACTAATAGTATCTCTTGTATCTCCCGTAAATGGAGTTGAAACATGTTGGATTTGGCCATTGGCTTCTCGGATGGGTTTTTCTTTTTTGGTCTTCCTCCTTGCCTTTTTTTTTTTTTTTTGGCACTGGACATTCATCCATCAATTCAGACTTGATTGCTTCTGAGGAAGTTCTCTTCTGACTCGATTGGGCAGCATCAGAAGGCTTGTTACCATTTCCTGAAAATTACTTGAATAGTAATCTAACCTTCTTAGGAATACGAGTCTGTCTCAGCTTGAAATCCTGACTAAGAGCCATAACAATGATCCTATGTAAACAAGGAAATAAAAAGAAATACAAAGAATAAATTAATAATTGTACTGTTGACGCATAATAAAACTGATTAAATTGCCATTAAGTCAATACTTGTAATTATTATATCATTATTATTATTTCCTTCTTTTTTAATAAATTTCTAAGTTAAACTGTAACAAAGTAATGTAGAGTTATGTTTTAATTTATAGTATATATTTTTTATGTTGCTTTATTAAAATCAAGGTGGACCGATGAGAATAGAACCTAGAAACTTAAGTGTGTAGAGCCAGGGAAGAAGATACAGAGCCAACTACATGTGATGGTCATACCTTGAATTTTAATAAAAGTGCTGAGTGATAAGCTGGAAGGTGGGGGTAGGAACTTGAATGCTGCAGGAATTGTGATTGGTGGAATGGATAAGGGGGGGGGTAGAGGGGAAGGATGAATCCTATATATAATACTCCTGAATTAGATGTATTACATTAAAATGAGTGCAGCTATGAGCTGTATCCACTGATAACATTTACTTTTTTTGTATTAACAACAAGGGTCTCCAGAAATTAAGCAGCAAAGAGAAGACAGGGAAGGGACAGTGTTGGATACAACACAATGAAGAGGAAAACCAGCCTAGAAACCATCCAGCTGGAAGACCAACACACCATCCTTTCATTTCATTATATATTGTGCATTTTATGTAGCATGCTTAGGAACCACCAGTCTTGTGCATGAAGGATTGAAGTAAATAAAAAATGGGCAACATGAAGGTCCAAAGCAAGATGCACTTGCCACACTTCTTCTGCAACAAAGGACCCAGAAACGTGTAAGAACTAGAATAAGCCAAGAACAAATGACTGGACTGTGATGGCTCTCCACCAAAAATCCATGACACAAGCCATAAACAAAGAGAGGGGCAAGACTGAACTGCTCAGTAATCAACCAGCCAAAAGAAGATCCATGCAAAGGGAAAAATGAATACTGAGGGGGGACAGAACAGAAAAGCACAAAGGGAGACAGGCAGAACAGTGAAAAAATGAAAGAGGAAGGGGGAAACAAATGCAGCAACAGCAGACACCACCAGTAAAATGCAATCACCTTGCTTACTCTTCTTTCTTCTTTTTTTTTAAACAAAAGAAACTACCAGAAAAAGAAAAACACATTCACTGAAAAAACCCCGAACACAGTCACCCAAAACAAGCAAAATCAACTCCCCAGACCCGAAAACCAAGACACAAATCTGAAAATTTTTAAACCTACCCAATGATCACCAGACAGAAGCAGCACTATAGATTGAAGCTTCTTGTCAAAGTGGCCATTATGACAAGAAGAAGACTGCTTTGTAAGCAGTTCGAACACCTCCAAAAGGTCCTCACAAAATGGAGCTAGACAAACTGCCTAAGTCAAGACTCGCTTGGTATATTATAATGCTTGAATGAATGAGACAAAATAGCTGTAAGAGACCAGCCTGATCACCCTGTATTTTAGACTGCTCCATTGTACAACATGATACACATTCTTTAAAAAGATATGTAGGCTTAATGTGCAAATTCCTTATTACATATCACATCATTTCCCTTGCCACTGTCGTTTAACTATACATTTCATCCAGTTCTCTCACTTTTCTTATCTAAACGGCCCCGTTTTCTGAAGCAGTTTAGTATTCTCCTGTTTTTCCCTATTTTCTAACCCTGTACTCATGACCAGAAATGCTCTTTTCTTCTAAAAAAGCTCCTTCACTTCCCTACCTCTTTCATTGGAAGAAAAAAAGATGTCAGCCATTGAAAATTCCATGCACATCAGACAACACTCAGCACTGCTATGCCTAGATTCAGTTATTTCTTCACCATTTTATTTCTCTCCTCCTATCCATATAGATGTAAGATCTTTCTCCAACTGATATCTTTAAAATCCATCTCCCTTTCTACCTTTTTGGCAAATCTCTGCCCTCATATCCCACTCCTGTATGAAGTCTGTCAGTGTTTTCATTTCAGTATTGTTTGAACCATGAATCACATTAACCACTTCTTATTTCTGTTACCCAGTCATTCACCAACTACATCCACTCCATTTATTCATGTACCGCTAGAATCCCACTACCCAAATGTCTCTCTTCCTCCTTGTTTTACCAGGCCTACTTACAAATCATCTTCCATATCTTCCTAAAATTAGCCATCTCATTTCCTCATATTTGTACTTCCTGTGTTAGGGCTATATCCACTCTTTCTATTCTCAGTACGATCAATATTCCTTCCCTTTAGACTGCATGCATGATCCCCTGCAATCCATGTTGCCATCTGAGTCTTCCCTCCTCTGTCTTATTTGTTGCTGTCCTCCTTCCTGAGCCAAGGCAGGTAGGTTGGTGGGATCCCTCCACCCCTCATGGCTGGAACACCTCCCAAATGCCCAGTTTCTGGGAAAATGACAAAAAGGGTGCAGGCACAGTTGTCACAATTGCCCTGCCACAAAACTCTACTTCTCTGTGAGTTTTTCCTCTTTCCCCATTGTGTAACTTACTCCTTTACCTGTTTTATCCTTCACTGTCTATCACGATCTACTATTGCACTTATGTATCCCTTCTTCTTTGTCCTCTTCTCTCTCCATCTTCTAGTTGTATTATTCTGCATCATTCTATTCCATGGGCCTTCTACTGACTCTCTCCTGTACCCATTATCTATATATTACTAAGTCTGCACCCACAGCAACACCTTCAGTTTATTTTCTATCTCTATATCCTTGAACTCTGGCTTCCCTTAGCCAAATAGTATCCATGTCTCTGATGCTTATCCACACCAGACCCCCCCCCCCGCCTCTGCTCACATCTGGCTACCTTCTGTACTTTTACTCTAATAAATTTATCCTACTTTATGCCCTTGCTCCAGGTACATTTCATAGGTCTACAGTTGCTGCACAATGAACTGTAATGCTAATAGTTTTCTATCAAAACAGGCAGTCCCAATTTGACAAAACATGTTTTTCTGTGAGAAGCAAATCACCATGTCCCCAAACATACTCCAATCACCTCTGAGCTTGCTATACCTAGTAGGAAAGGAGATCCCACCTTCCAAGCAGTATACATTTTATTATTCCCATGATTCAGACTTAATGTTCTAGTCAAAGTGGCATCTATCATACCACTATCCTTCTCCTAAATTTCATTCTGCCATCCCTTATTTGTTGAACCATATCCCATGCTTAGTATAGCAGGTAGCTATATAAGGCAAAGAGGCAACATTAGGCAAACACTATACAGTAAGGAAGAAATCAACCTTCTGGTTGCTCTGCACTGCCAACCTTCAATGACCATGATGGGCCACCTAAGTCCCAGTCTGCCTCACAGCTATCTATCCCTGTTCCTGTTTATAGACTTCCATTAGATGCATAGCTCTAAATTTGCATGGCTGGCTTTTAGGTGGCATTGACAATTATCTCTTAAAGGGTATTACTCACTTTCTGTAGCAAGTGTAACAAATCCTTAATGTTCTAAATAACCGTGCTACTGTACACAACTCTATATAAAATATTTTTATGCACAATAATGTGTTGTTTTAGTATTTTTCCTTAATAAAGATGGCCCTTTTAATTTTTTTCTTAGAACCAAATACTCCTGCCATGGCAACAAGAAAGACTTCTCCCACAATTCCTCGCTACCTAAATTGATGTATAGACTACTATATTACCATGCTAAATGCATCAACAGGTGTTCTGTACTTCCTACAAGGGCAAGTTGCCAAAAAGATCTTGCAAGGTGGCACTTTATTTGAAAATTAGCATATGTGATGATGTAGTAATGAGACCACTAATATGAGTAACAAGTTGCTCTTCTAAAGAAGTTGTTTTTGCTTACTCAGAAAATAAATTGTAGAGGTATGTAAATCATTGCCTAGTAACTGCCATGATAACATTTTTTGGATGTGGTTTTAATCTTCATTTTTTCATAATCTCTTGCAACTTTAACATAAAGACTGTAACTGGAGGTTTCCATCAACTTTTTATCCATATGTAGTGACATCTCTGTTATTAACAAATGATTATTTTCTTAAATTACTTTTCGTATTGTTTGTTTCCAGTATAATCATTCCCTTTCACTCTGGACTTGTAGTAGTGTCATGTGTTGTTTTCTCATGTCACAGTCATTTTATCTAGTTCATCCTCTTGAGTGACTTGCTGTCTCTCTCTTTCTTTATCTGACCCACAGTTGCTTCAGACTGTGCATTAACTAGCATATGCAATGTTTTTTAAGTCTGAATGCAGGCCTTCCTGAAGATCAAGTAGGTTTGCAATGCTGCCTTTCATATAACTTGCTTTCATTCATGCCTCTTGCACACTCAGCTTTTGAGACAGAGTCCCAACTTTGCTTTTTTCCTAGTGTTCTTTTTTTGTTACTTTTGCTGCTTTTGGCTGCACCTTAAAACACTAGGTACCCACTGCTTCACTCTAATTTTCTCTGTTTTACTTTCCCTTCATGGTAGTCTCTACATAAATAAACCAAACACATGAAGTTTTTCATACTTATTTCACAATGTGGCCATCTTATATGTTACCTCACTAGCACCCCCCTAAAGTTCCTTTATCATTTCAACTCTGCTGCTACTGGGTCTATATTATATTAGCGAAAATCCTTTTAAGCGAATGTGAAAACACCAACACGTATTGTGCAAACCACGAATATGCTGAACGTACTAAACCACGAAATACAAAAAGTCGAATCCCCATAGTCGGCCAACTCCACCTCCCACTACATACTGCCTACCCAAACAAAATAAATAAACTACATGCATACATTAACCAAAACTCTACTTCTAACCCTAAAGTAAAGCACCAAAACCCTACGTCTAACCCTACACTAAACCTTACATACATTACTATCTATGCACTTACCTTAACCCGCACCCTAACCCTAAGGTCCGTAACTATCACGCACTTACCCTACAGCAATATACCAAAACAAAACAAATAATCCACACACATACATTTAACAAAACCCTAATTCTAACCCTACACTAAACCTTACATACATTACCTATCTATGCACTTACCTTAACCCGCACCCTAACCCTAAGGTCCATAACTATCGCACACTTACCTTACAGAGCTGTACCGCAGACGGGCCAACCATGACAGTTCGACTTTTTGAATTTCACGGTTTAGTACGTTTGGCATAATTGCGGTTCGCATAATACGTGTCTGTGTTTTCGCATTCGCTTAAAAGGATTTTTGCTATTATAATATAGACCCACTGCTACTCACTATCTTGGTTACATGAGCCCAGTTCCAAACAACTGGTTCTTCTGCTTAACAAAAGCAAATAAGTGGTAATCGCACTACTACTGGAGTCATGTCTAGTCATTTATTCTAAGACAAATAAGCTGTTTAATACACATGCACAGACTACACAGAAATAATGCAGTAGTGTTCATTTGCTTCAGCCATATGCACAACATCAGAGAAGTGATTACATATATCATAACCCTCAAGATTGTGTTGAACACAACCTGAATTATGAGTAAGCCCCTTCCTAACCCAAGTCATGGTAATCCTTCAAGAAAATATCATTGTCCTATTCATTGTGCAAGTAAAGCCCTACCCTTAGTTAAAGGGATACTGTTACAGCAGATGTCATAACCCTTCATTGAAGAAGCTAGGAGTTGTTGCTTTTAGCTCAGGTCTTGCTTTTTCCATAGCTAGTTGCTTGTTTAATGACAGGTTTATTCACATCGATTATACGAGGAGGCCTGAAAATGCACAATGACTTTAGCGTGGATACATCATGGAATGAACTCAGTGCGTTAGGGAGGGTACGCTAAACGAGAGTAGGAAGTAAAAGTAGACTGGAATGAGATGTTTAGTACATGCTGGCTGAATCCTGCCTAGTAAAAGCCCTAGTTTTAGATATGGTTATGACTAAGAACTGTGCATTTAGTTTTACCAACAACAGATGTGCCTCTCTTAGCCAGCAGAGGCTTCTCAAAATAGTAAATTTACCCGTTATGTAGAAGTAATGCTAATGCCACCCATGTCGAATGTAGTTTTAAATGTTTTTTTGCAGTCTTGTGTTTTTAATATTTGGTTTAACATTGCATCATTCTGTAAATATGTGACTGGACACCACATTCAAAGAGGCAAAGTTCCTTCCCAGTATATGTGCTTCTTGGGTGGTTAGTGGTAGGTAAAGTCACCCTAGGAATGCTCATATTGAAATAAGACAAAACACTCTTGCACTGTCTTCCTAAAATGTAATGGATAAGTCATATTGATTGTGCAAAAGCTAGCATTAAGCAAATTCTATGTTTGATGTGGAAATCTTGGTATTAAAAGAGAATTTCACACTTTGGCTTATTTCTCCGGTTTTGTTATTTCAAATTCTATGTTTATCATACTTCTTAAAAAAACAGACCAAATTCACTCATGACTTTAACCATGCCAAAAGCCACAGACAAGCCCACTTTAAAGCAAGTGCTTCCAGTAAGACATAACATAAATTGTTATTAAAGCTGGACACTTTTCAAAAAGGAAATACATCCTCAAAAAATTATGTATTAACAAAAAGATAATTTTACTATCAGATAATTCTTAACTATTGATTCCTATACAAGTAAGCAATTAAAGAGTGTGACTGACCTACTGAATAATTCAAGACCAACTCTAGCCTCAGTCAAAAATACTAAAAAATGCAAACACCTTTGTCAGACTAAAACTTAACTTTTATTAAACTATTAAAACCTCTGATGCCTCACAAAAGCCTTCAAGAGCAACACACAGGCCTAGGTAAACACACACCTCTTATATAACAGTTTCATGAACAGTTAGTCTCCAAACACAATTATTAAACTAACAGTATTTAATTGCCTATACAGTACTATTATATGCACTTTATAACTATCATTTCATGAAAAAAAATTTGCCAGTGCATTTTTGCATTTAAGCGTAGTTTTTACCAGTGATATACCTCAGTATAAAATAGCTTTCTTTATACAACCACTACTCTTTTAATGCATTTCAAGGATTCTGTGGCCTTTGTAGTAAAACCATAAATGTTAAACCTTTCAGTTGGTGTTTCACTATTACAAAATGCTTTGCTAATGGACTTTTTATATTTTATTCCTAATAACAAATACATGTGCTAATATTCTTTGCACTGGCCACTTGGTCATTCTGTTGGCATTTCATTTCTACAAAATTTTTTGCTAACAGACTTGTCATACATTCATTCTTGATAGCAAATATATGTTAAAATATTATTTGTACTTGCTATTTGGTTTTACACCCCCTATATATATATATATATATATATATATATATATATATATATATATGCTTTTAAACAGTCACAAAAAATTGCATAAATCAATATTTTTTGCAGCACATGACAAGCTTTATTGCATAACAATGTATTTTCCAAATAAACTATGCAACTCTTCCCTTGTCTTGTACAATTGCAAGCCCCACAGTGTTCACACTGATACCAGCCTATACTCTAGAAGTTCCAAATCTTCATAGGATCATAGGAGGTTACCATGCTAATGGCCCTGGGGCCCTTATAAGCCTAGGCAAGAGTTTATGCCCAAAAAGAAACCTCAGTCAGCACCTGTCACCCCTGTTAATGAGGGACACCGGTGGAACCCCTGGGACAAATTTGTGTTTTCCCATCCACTCATGAAGGTTGCATTTGAAGACGGTCAGAGAGGTTCTCTGTTTGATGTGTATAGGAAGTCTATTCCAGAGATGGGGCAGCCTCTGGCAGACAAACTTGTCTCTTCAGCAGGTTTTTTTGATGTCACATATTAGATTCAGGCCTTTTGAGTGGGTAATGCATGAGGAGGTAGAATTACAGATATGGAGCATCTCTAGTATGGCAGGGTCCGAAATTGCCTTGTAGGCGAGACACAGATCACCTCTGAGCAATCTGTATGATACCAAGTAGAGTGACAGTGATTTGAGCCTGTCCACATAGGACAGGTGTTGGAGGCCATGGATTCTCTTTGTGAGGTATTTCTGTGGCCTTTCCAGTTGGTGCAGATGTTTGGAGAGGTACATACCAAACGGGGCATTATACTCAATTATTGGTCTAATGAGGAGTATAGAGAGGTAGTAACATCCTTTTTTCTGGATGCAATCCCTTTACTTATGAGATGAACCAAGTAAAAGGCTTTTCTGACCACTGTCGCTATATGATGGTTGAATGTGAGATTGTTATCAACCTGAGTATCTAGATCTCTCACCATAGGGTGTGTGCTTAGGGGGTTGCCTTTGATATGGTAATCACTAGGGGCTGTGTTTTTGCTGAATGGTATGATGAATAATTTTTTTGTGTTTCGCTTGAGGCCATGACTTTGGCAACAGTCATTAGCTGCTGTGAGACCCTCTTGCAGTATGTTAACATCATGTGGTGAGTCAATGACAGCACCCAACTTACAGTCATCCGCAAACTTGGTCAGCCACAGGCCTTTTGTCTTTGCCGGGACCTCTGAGAAGTAGATGTCAAACAGTAGGGGTCCCAGGACAGATCCCTGGGGAACTCCACTAGTGGCAGGTCTGCTATCAGAGGTGGAAGTGCCTATTTTGACCTTGAGGGTCCTGTCAGTGATACAGTTGTCCACCCACCTGATGAGATAAAGATTTACTCCAAGTTGTGTTAGCTTCTCGATGATGCCCGAGTGCGGGATTGTGTCAACGGCTTTGGCCAAGTCAAGATAAGCTGTATGTACTGACTTCCCCTCATCCAGGGCCTTGGTGACAGTCTCAAAGAAGTCAACCAGGTTCAACAGGCAAGATCTGCCCTTGACTAATCTGAACTGGGTGGGGTCAAGTGCTTGGAGATTGGCTATGTCTTTGTTTATGAGATCCATAATAATACACTTCATGGCTTTACAGGTCAGACTTATCTAGCCAATTGGGGCAATAGTTTCCAGGATCAGTAGTGGCACCACCTTTGTGCAAGGGGATGACAATGGCAGTTCTCCGCTCTGTTAGGTTAAAAAAGTATTATGCAACCATCTATCCCATATATGTTGACCTTTCCTAAATGCAAATCTTGGCAAGGAAAAATCAAAGTATATCAGTCTTATGAAGGGTAGGAACTTGGCAGAATAGGTTGGTATAAATGAAATCACTATAAAGCTTGAAGTGATACACAACAAGGACAGAGTTGCATAAATAATGAGAAAAGACATATGTACAATGTTTTTCATATGTTGCAGAAAGGGGCATAGGTTGAATATGTTGTGAATGTTTAAAAGCATACATAGGTGAAACCAAATCCCCAGTGTAAAGAATAGCCTAGTGTATATTTGCTATTAGGAATGACTGTATTACAAGTTGCTAGCAATACATTTTATGGAAATGAAGCACCAAATGAGTTTACGATTTTATATATGGGTGTAATTTATAAGCCTGATGTTTCAGAATGTGACCTTCACAAACTTGAGACCATACGGTCGATGTTTTGAAATGTCAAATGCTTAGTAGGGCTGGAAGACTGTTTTTATAGAGATCATGATACAGTGGGATGTAGAAATTTGCCCTTTCCCCCATTGTAGTACAATCTTGGAGTTGGTGTATATAATAGGCAGGGAGAAGTGGAGGGGTGCAGGGTGGGCTTCCCTCCATGCAAACAGAAAGCTTTTTGTTTATCTGTCATTTTCAGTGTCTCAAACTTGTGAAAGTCAATGTTCTGCAACATCGATCTTATGAATTGCATCCATATATCTAGATCTAGATCTATATCTGCTGTGCCATGTAACACAAAGGGTGCACACACATTTTGGTCATCATATTACTAAGTTAATGTTTGCTGCATGTTATTACCATTGTGTCAAAAGTCTTTATTGTTAAAAACAGAAATAAAATCTTAACTATTCATTAGAGGAGACTAAACATGTAAGTATGTAACCACATTCTCTTCTCATATAATGACATGCCTCTAAATTATTCTTTAATTTAAACTTGATCTGGGGGCCTCCACTGCCTTTATGATCACAGACTTCATTATACACGTTGTTCTGTTTCCAACCATCTAACACCAAAACCCCCTAATTGTGGCATCACTACATTTGTGATAGTTAATTTTTAGGCTGTAGCCTTCTGTCCAGTTATTGGATGCCATATCTGATTGACGTATATTAACAGTACCAGTGATAGCCTTTTTATTTTCTTAGTATGAAGACCAGACAGTCTCTGTTACTTGTGTCCAGGGTAAACATGTCACTGGTTCTTAGTTTTGAATGCTTCTGGATGTGCATGCGATATAAAATGCTTTCATCTCAGTATTTCATTAATTCTATAGTAATAATGACTAACTTATCTACATGGGCACAACGTTTGGTTTTAGTGGTGATGAAAAGCCCTGAAGAGATTAAGTTATGTACTCACCTTGTCACACTTTATGGAAGATGAGGCCATGGGATTCTAGCCCAGATTTACTAGAAAAGTATATTTTGTTTAGAGGTCATTATTCTAGGTTTGAGGCATACAGACTTCAGGTATGCACTATTCTAGAAGATCCATGAACTACCTTTTTTACAGCAGACACATTTATTTTTCATTCTGTAGTTGTTAGCACCCGTCTTGATAGATCTAACTTACTTTCAAATATTTTTATAACATTTATGCACAGCTTATGATGCACTTATCCTTTGTATTGCATCACAGAATTCTTCTTCTTCATCATCCCTTCTTCATCCTATCCTTCATCCAAATGTATAATTACATAAAGAAGTTGAAACAGAAATTAGGATTCATTTGTGCCTGTGTGTAATGCCAGCACTTTATATGAAGTCCTACATATATCTTCTCTTTCACATTATTTAACATTTTCTCTCTCTCTCTCTCTCTCTCTGTATCCCATGTCATAATGAAATTATGTATCTCTGTCACAAATATGAATTTGAATAACAGAAAGTCATAAGACAGAAAGAAAAGCTAGCAAGCACCCCCTGTCTGCCCATTGCTGATTATGCCCTCCATATACCTAAATATACTTTCTAAATGTAGTTTTCATAACCCAAGGGACATTAGCATTTAATTTTATTTTGGTAAATAAAGCTCACATTTTGTATTAAATTTCAATATACATTTAGTATTGTTTCAGGATTTGGAGGTTCATTAAATTTTAGTCTTTTGTTGATTTTAGGATTTTGATTTCAGTCTTAAGATCAGCACTAATTTAAATTTGTACATAGCACAAAGAGGTTTTCTGGGTACTTGACTTTGCATGACAACAGTAGCAGATAGTCCAGAAAGACTTCTTGCCTTGATCTATTTAGTCACCAAGAAGAAGATAATTGCTGTCAGGAAGAAGCCCCCATACTCAAACAAGAGAAGGAGACCACAGCACTGCCCATGAATGTCACCACATATCTTTACCGGTGCCTCCAATTCTAAAATGATAAGCTAGCTCAGAAAGATTTCTCTGGATTTGAGATTTAAGCCCCAAATGTCTTTCTCAATCAGCTGCATATTCCTAGTAGGTTGAGAGCTCCGAACCTCTAAAAGGTGGCTGATGATCAAATCAATGTTAAGTTTGTCCATCTTGGCCATTTGTACTACCGGTAGCTGCGGGATCTGGGAGTTTCATTCAGGGTGTGGTGTTAGTGTGGTAGCCACCATTCTCTTTCTCAGCATGAATGCATGAGATTGCGTGTAACTAGATGTGTAGTTTCAACAGGAAAATATAGGAAGGGCAAATATGGAAGAGAATAACCTTGGTTATAGGGGCAGAATAACCACTTTGATAAGTTATTTAGTAATAAAAGCAATTTATGTCTCGACTATTTGCATGTGTTTTGAATATATTGAAAGTGAACAAGTGACTTTAGGAAATCCTGCTTTGATAACTAAACTGCAAGATTGTCAAATCAAGTCAGATTTGGTAAATCCTTTATTTAGACGAATACTGGAACATCCCGAATTAATGTGTTGGAGTTTGGAGCATTTTAATGATTTAATGCAAAAGAAATGAATGTTTTTATGCTAAACCTCTACTGGAAAAGTATGTTTGCCTTTAGTGGTTCAAGTACTGCTTCCATCTAGGTTTACAAAGAGTGCAAAAATGTGTAAAAATGTATCTGAGCTATGATTGTACATCTCAACTCATTACACAAGATATCGGGACAACACCAAAAGTAATGGGCAGACAAAGGTCCAAAAATATGTTCAGATTTTGTATATTACTCTTATAAAATTAGGAAGTTTATAGAATAACAGATTTTCTGTTAGCAAGCATTTCTGAAGGATATGAAGTCTGAAATTCAAATCTATGTCATTATTTTGTGAATTCAATCCCCAGTGGTTTGCCAGAAAACCAAAAATTTTAAGAGAACAGATAAAAATATGAGGCAAAATATAGGACACTCTTCAAAAATCTTGACAGTTGAAAGCTATGATTGTATCTTGCTAGAAATTCTTACTGGGTGTAATGAGGGCATACATGAATAGTTGACTGCTAAAGCTGCTGCACTATAGAATGTTCTCAGACAGTATGTAAAGCCATTTTCTTTTAAATAGGAGAAGAATGATAGTTATAATAGGTCAGAACTGGGTAAAGGAAGGCCTCTTCAGGAAAAAAAAATGTCAATTGGAATGTGACCCATATACTGAGAGAATGAAAGAGTGGATTATTCAGCTTGGTAACATGAAAGCATATTCATATTATGTTAGAGGCAGGAAGTCTTTTGATTGATACTATGCAAAGGAGTCATGCAGAATTCCAGTTTATCAGCAAGAACATCACCTCCAGCACTGGAGAACAATATTCATATAGAAGAATATTTCTAAAGTAACAGAAAGATGTTCAGGGGACTTAAAGATTACTAACTTATTAGAGTTTCATTTAAATGACCATGCTAAAACTATCACATTTTTTTAATCAACAATGTACACTAAGCTGAATGTATGCATATGTTTTAGTGGTGCAATAATGATGACTTATTCTGAACATGTCTGATATATAAACCATTAACAATACAACATTGGGTATTTTTTAGATTTGAAATATAAACCATTGATAATACAACATTGGGTATTTTTTAGATTTGAAATATAAACCATTGATAATACAACATTGGGTATTTTTTAGATTTGAAATATAAACCACTGATAATACAGCATTGGGTATTTTTATAGATTTGAACATTTATAATGCTCTAAGTACATTTTTACATTCATCACACAGCACACATCCAGGAATATGATTTGACTACATAATTTTGGAAGGGCCTCTGCCTCCCTGATGTAATTAATAAAATTAAATATTGTTTATGCCATCAAAAATGGACCACACTGCACAAATATTCAAGGGGGTAGTGACCAACTCAGTCACACCTATTAACTGACCACATTTACGCAGAATGTCCAGATCTTTATCTTATATTTTTGGTTTGTTCCTCATAAAATTTTGTTCTACTGGCCAGTCTTTGACAAATCATTGAAGATTAAACTCAAGAAATATTAACAGGCATCTGAGTTTTGGACTGCATACTTATCAGGAAATTCATGCCAATGCAAATCTTGTTATTCTATCAATGTTCTACATTTGTAAGAGCAATACTTAAAAAAAATGTTCCTATACTTGGGTGTTTGTCCTGACATTATTTATGGCTTTGTCCAGATTTCTTGCTCTAAGAAGTTGAGAGGTATAAGCTCAGATCATGAATCTAATGGTAGATGTGGTAAAAAAAGAAAAAAGTTTTAATTTGTGAACACTCCGCCTTTAAAGAGTTGGAATGCATCTTATCCTAAAAGTTCACAAGCAAGCATAAGTACAACATAAAATAAGCTAAAAGAAGTAATGTGGGTATTCTTATTAAACTAAACATTTATGTGTTAATGTATATATAATCTAATGAATAATAAATAAGAACATGATATCCTATAACAACCCTCTGTTAAAGAATGAAAGAACAACTTTTACTGAAACCATACAGAACATTATTTTTTTTTCTGACAAAAATACAAACATTTTTGTTTAAGATTTCTCAAGAACCTTTTTTTGTTTATACTAAAAGTTCATAGGAATAAATGTAGTGGCCTGGTAATTTCAAAACTTCAAGTCAAATGCAGTTTGCTTGCAGACATATTTATTCAGAGACAACTGTGAGGTTGGAGAGGGTGGGCTTGGAGGTTAGTCAGTTGGTTTTGTTAAGGGTAGGCAGGGTTAGAGGTGGGTAAGAAAAGATTAACTAGGCAGGAGGAAGGAAAGAGAGTACAGGGTCAGGAAATGAGGTAGTGATATGAGGGGTTAGTGTTTTTATATGTTTCAGGCTGGGTGTAGGTTAGCCTTTTTGGAATAGTTTTATTGCAGTGGTAGGGGTGAGTGAGGTGATATCATAATTCAAAATCAGTGAAAGGGAGAACAATTGTACAGAAGCTGTTGGAAGTTGAGGCTATGAGAGTGCTGGACCCCTTTGTGGTGCCACCTTTTAATAGTTATCACATTTCTTATTTGGGCCTAGTGCCTAAGAAAAAGCCAGGTGAGTTTAGGCTCATTCATCATTTATCATACCCTGAAGGAGGTTCAGTGAATGATTTCTTTGCTAGATATTATGCTCAAGTGCTGTATGTATCCATAGATGATGCAGTGAAGCTTATTATGGAATATTAGGACCCCTGGTTGGAAAATTGGATAATGAAGCAACCTTTTTGGCTTTTACCAGTTAGGGAGGAGGACTTGCCATTGCTTGGTATATGTCTAGGCGGAAATTACTATTTTGATAAGGCAATGCCCATGAGATGTGGTGTCACCTGTTAAACCTTTGAGAAAGTCAGCACAGCACTGCAGTGCATTTGGTAGAAGTGAGACTCTAGAAGGTGGGTCATTATTTATATTATTTGTTTTTTATCAGGGAAGGTTGGGAAGGCGGGGAAGCAGGGATGCTGCCATTTAAAGTTTAAGTATTTGGGTGTATCATTAGCCAAGGACAAACTTGAAGGTCCAGGTATAGTGTCAGATTTTTTTAGGGGTGACAGGGGACATCCATAGAGATTTATTTTGTCTGCCAGTGGAAAAGTTGCAGAAATTGAGGAACACAATTGAGTAGGTCAAAGAGAAAGTTAAAGTTAATTAAATAATGTAGGTACCTCGTTTGAAGAATTTAGTGTGCAAGGCGGTAAGGCTAGAAAGAACCTTTTGTAGCTAGTATGTTGACAGATGGAAAGGGTAAGCACCATTTGGTTAGGGTTATGCAACTAGTTAAGGAAGAGTTGAATTTATGGTCAGTGTTTTTGTGCAGTTTTAATGGTGTGTTGTTTTGGCAGGTTGAGTGGTTGACGGATATAGAGTTATGGCTGTTTACTGATGTGGCAGGGTCCCGTAGCATGGGGGCCTATTTTGATGGTGAGTTGTTTGCGGCAGGTTGGCCAACAGTGTAACCAAAGGACAGGAGGAGAGATGTGGCATTCTTATAGTTCATACCCATTTGGGTGGCTGGTGATTTTTCCTTCTGACAAAAGAGTGGTTGTACAGGCTTTAGCTAAGAAAATCTGTTTTGGTTTTGTTGATTTTGAGAAAGTTAGTTCTTCAGAGTTTGTTAATTAATTTCTGATTTTCAGCTAGGCATGTTCCTGGGTGATCTAATGAGATAGCTGTCAGCCTTCCTCGATTTCAGCCTTATAGGTTTTGATCTCTAGCACCAGAGGCAAAACAGGAGCCAGTGGTACTGCCACACAAGGTCTGAAATATCAGAAAGTGTAGCGTGCAGATTGATTTAACAATCTTTGTCAAAGTCCATGTTGAAGGTAAATAATGCAGCAGTAGCTGCATTTTCTTCTTCTGTCAGGCAGTTGCTAGCTCAGGATAGAAAGTGGCCAGTTAATTTATTAATGAGATATTTGATTATTTTTTGGATTTTTGATGAAACAGTTAGAGTGTTTAAGGTTCATTTAGTGGTTCTCAGTGCATCTGCCTGGTTAGCAGTATTAGGGGATGTCATGGTGTTTAGTAGAATGATTAATGGGGAGGGAATTGTTAGGCTTCCTGTTATGGAAGGATATTTGGATCACATACTCAGCTGTGGTGAAATGTTTGCATCTCTAAAATATAGATCAAGCTGGGAAAAACAAGCAGGTAGTTTTGCATAGGAACATTGATTGGTTATTATATCCAGTAACATGGGTTAGCCAGTTGCAGAGATGGTGCAGGGGTGCTTTAGATGAGTTGTTTTTAATATGGGAAATTGCAAGGTTATATTGGCATTGCACCTTGTGACTATGGTAAATAGGACCTTGGAGAGTCAGGACATTTTTGGGGCTAGGCTTTTAGCTCATTCTTTTTAGATAGGGAGACCATGTGATCTGGCTAAAGAGGGCAAATTGTTGGAGTTGTTATGAAGGGTGAGGAGATGGTCATCTAGAGCTTTCTTATATATAAATAAGTGGCATTTTTGGTCAATTTGTTAATTTTTTGTTCTTATTTTGCAGGTGAAAATATATTGGGTCATTATTTTATTTTCTGGATGAAAAGAGAGCTTTAATCAGACCTATTGGATGTATGTTGGGTTTGGAAAAGGACAGATGAAATGTGTTTTGGCAAGGTTTCAGAGATCTAGGATGATACCAATTAATGGGCAAATTTGAGGATATGCAGGCAGGGTTGAATATCCTCACATATTGGTAATTCATTTAGGCGGAAATGTTATGGGTTAGATGCTGAAAAGAAAGTTGTTAGCTCAGATTGTTACTGATTTTGTAGGACTGAAGCATAGATTTCCATGAGTTATGGTAGTTTGGTCTGAGATTAAGCCTAGGTTGGTGTGGAGGCAAGCAGATAAGTTTATGGTTTAGAAAGAGCTAGGTATTTTGTTATAGAGTGTGAAAGGCTTTATGAAAGATTGGTTTGTATATAATTGATCACAGGGACTTTGATGGTAGGAACACGAGCTGGATGGAATTCACTTGAATGATCTAGGTTTGGATTAATTACCCCAAACAACATTGCCAGTATAACTCTCTAGTCTCTAAATAATATTAAAGTCATCACCCATCAAATCAATCTGGGGTTATTCTATAACCAAAAACAAAAACTTCTAAAAATTCTTACATATTATCACATGCTTAGCCAATGCATTGTTAAAGTAAAACATTTAATCCCATAAATATGCTCATCTGTTCTTTTCCCCTAAATTTCTTATGGTTTTACCAAGATAAGATGCTGGACTAGTTGTACGAATTGCAAGGTAAATCCAGCCTTTATAGTGGGATGAAAAGTTGCTTTTAATGCCAAATATCCTGCTCTTTTCTACCTTTAAAAAGCATCAGTACTCATGTATCTATGCTGTTTACATGCCCCGCAGACAAAAGTCCCATTCCTTTCCTTTGGTTACTTGACATTAAAAAAAAATTCTCTTTTCCAAAATTTTTTAAACGCACCCATTTCTTGAAAACTACCCTTGGGAGTGTACCTCCTACCTTTGCTAAATCTTCATTGCACAATACAACCTTCCAATTGACAAAAATAATATTTAAAACACTTCTTACATCACAAAAACATGTGATGAACAATGTTTGATCAAAATCAACACCTTGCTATTTCAGTCCATTATGATTAAAGAACTGGTCGGTATAGGTGAAGATTTACTACCCCTATACTCTCATATTTCTTACCACACCAACTCCAGTAAGGTACCAGAATATCCCCTCTTGAGAAACATATCTCTTAATTTAATGCATTTCTTTTTTAATACATCATAATTCAAAGTCAACCTTGCAAATTTCCATTTGACAATATTTTTCTTAACAGACACTGGATGTGCATTAGAAAAATGTAAATATTGATTTACAAACATTCCATTTCTAAGCACTCCTGAATCTAAATGACCTGCATCTCTCTGAATCATTACATCTAAACAGTCAATATAATTTTCATGCATGTGCCAAATAAACTTCAGAAAACTGGTAATTGTTTCCATCCACTATATAAACTTTAAAAATGAATTCTGATCCCTTTTGACCAAAAAACAAGGGCAATCAATAAACATGGCAAAAACACTACCTTTTCCCTAAAAAAGTTCACAAACGGGAAATGGTTTTCCCATTGTTCTAAGACAAGGTTGGTACAGGAGGGATCCATCAAAGCACCCATTACCCCCCATTAACCTTTTTGTACACCTTTTTATCCAATAGAAAAAACATTGTTATCTAAGACCAAATCTAAGAAAATATAAATATTAGAATTTCCATGCTACTTCACCCTGAATTTGCACTTAGAAAAGACCATATCAATTCCACAACCTGATCATCTGGGATGTTGTCATATAAAGCAACAACATTCACATTTGCAAAAAAAGTCAAAATCTAAACCAGTCCCTTGTTTCTTGGCTGAGCTTTCCAGAAACTCTAATGAGTTCTTGATAAATGCTGGTACTTTATCAATGAATATTACAAGCTGGCCATCTAAATAAATAGCCAAAGGTTCTGTTTTACTACCTTTTGCTGCATTCATCAGACAAAATGGAGGCTCAAAAACACAAAAAAAGAAAATACCCCAATATATTGTATTTTACGTACAAAAATTGTGGAACTCTATTGTAAAGTATTTATTGTCTAAGAAGGCCAATAAAACTAAGTCCAATTGTCTATAAGCCATGTACAGTGTGTTAGTACTAAACAATTTATAATAAGACACATCACTTAATACTTCATTAATCTCGAGAGTGTAATCTTGCTCACTCATCAGGACAATGTTCTACCCTAATCTGACTTCATAAACATGAAACCTGGGGCTCTCTCACCCTTCTTTAAATTAAAGAAGGAAGAAACATGGGGTGTTTTGTGTGTCTTATTAAGCAAATTAAACACTTCCCTTTCACAAAATGTTTGAAACCTAAAGAGGATTAAAAGAAGACCTTTTCTTTAAAACAATGTCATTGCTGCTTACCACCTTTTTAAACAAGAAACATCTTTATTGAATTATCACTTATGACATAGGCAATCATACATTTATATAAATGAAAACAAACCATACTGACATATTTTCAGTTGTAAACATTGTACTTCACATGAAATCTTCTATAGTCATTGACAATCAAGCATTACATAGTTTATTCAATTACTGCCTTCCCTTAAACCTCATTCATCCTCCAAAACATTATTCTGCATGCATTGTTCCCACAATTCCCATTTTTTCTATGTTATTTCCTCATAAACTTTTCTAATGATCCCAAGTCCTGTTTTTATCTGTATTACTATATGCACTACATCTAGTATGGTGGTTTAGAATTTGACTTCCATTTTCTAGTAAATGAATATTTGGTAGCAGACAGAACTAAAATCAGTAAGGCCTTACTATGTCTAGGCAATTCTAATTATGTATCACAGCTTAAAAAAGTAATTTCCTTAGTTACACCATTTGCTCACCCAGTATTTCTGCAAGAGTAGTCTACAGACAATTTTTAAAGTCTGCCAGCTCATTGCACTCACAAAAATACATTTCCAGTTATCTCTTTTTTTCTCACCACTCCTTCAACATTAGCAATCTACCTGAGGAAAAATTCTTTGGCATCTGCTTGGGGTACGAAAATACCTATTTTAATACTTCCAAACAAAAATCCTAAATCTTCTAGACTTTGTTGCATTTTTAGGAGCCATACATATATCCTCCCTTTCTTTCATTGTGAATTGCTTATTGAGTCTCTCTTCAGTCCCCTCTAACCTCCTCTGATTGATTCCCATAGTTATAATGCAGTATTTTATATGCCTAATTATCCCTTTTTAAAAGCAGCTTCTGTTCTAGATTCTATCTAAAACTTTACCATTGCTGGTCTTAGGATCTCCCTATTGCTTTCTCTTTGCCTATACACTGATATCAATTCTTGATATGGAAGGCAATATCTAGCCTGCAGTCCAAATGCGTTCCTTGTTTCTTCCTATTCCATTACTTTTCCCTGTGTAATTATTTGCTTCTAATACCTGAAATCCTTTGCCATTTTTTTTTGTAAATTCCAGCCCCTTCTTGCCTATTCTCTGTAATTATCCACCTGTTTAAAAGTCCAGCATAAATTTAAACAAGTAAATAATCTCAAGTCAATAAAAAAGAATAAAATGGGGTTTTACTGGATGGTGCAAAATTAAAAGAATGCAATAAAACCTTCTTGTGCAAATCAGATAATACAAAACCAGAGTGATTTATAATGTCTATATCACCCTTAAGAGAACTGTCACTGGGCATCACTGTCTACCATGTGGACAGCCACATTTTCAGGCTTGGCCTCTATGCACATTCTAAAGATATGTCCCCATGTAAGCAGGCTGGACATCTGATCAAAGAGTCCACCTGTTGTTGTAATCAAGACACTGTTGACCCACCGGCTCTGAAGTTGTAGTATAGACCTCCTGATTCCTCATTGTCAACCTCCCCAATCTCCTCAGAAGTAGACAGTGATTTGGGGGTGAAAAATATGTACAAATAGGTTAAAGGGGTGGAGATGGGTGCTTTGATGGCTCCAGCCTCTGCCAACCAATGTTTGTTAAGAAAAAAATTGTCAAAGGGCAATTTGTTAGAGTTGCAAGGTTGAAATCAAATGATGATGTATTAAAGAAGGAATGTATTAAATGAAGAGACATATTTCTCAAGGGGGGGTATCCTAGTACCTTATTGGAGTTGGTGTACCAAGAAATATGGGACTGTGAGGCAGTAAACGTTCATCTATATTGACCAGTTCTTTGGGTTGGCACAGTAATGGATTGAAATGGCAAGGTGTTGCGTTTGCTCAAGCATTGTTCATCACATATTCTTCTAATGTAAAAAGTGTTTTAAATGTTATTTTTGACAATTGGAAGGTTGTATTGGGTAATGAAGAATTAGCAAAGGTTGTAGGCACACGCCGCACAGGGTAGTTTTCAAGAAAGCAGTGTGCCTTAAAAATTTATTGGAAAAGAGAAATTTTAAATGTCAACTAACCAGGAAAAGGAATGGGACTTTCTCCTGTTGGGCATGTAAACATGTAAACATTTTAATATAGATTATTTTTTCAGGTGGAAAATCACATCAAGATATTTGACATTAACAACAATTTTCATGCCATTTCAAAGGGTGTATATACATTACAACTTGCACCAACTTTTTCAGTATATTATATTGGTAAAATATAATATATGAGCATATTTATGCAATTAAGAGTGTTGCTTTAAACAATGCATTGTCTGAGCATATGATAATATGTAAGGATTTTAAGAAGTTTTTGTTTTCGGTTATAGAGCAAGCTCAGATTGATTTGAAGGGAGGTGATTTTGATATTTTTTTTTAGAGACTAGGGAGTTACACTGGCAATGTTGTTGGGGACCATATTCAATCTAGGATAAAACAACATGATCTCTTTAAATTGTACATTGAGATACAATAGTTTGAAAAAGTTGATCACAATTGGTGGGTTATGACCATGTGATTTTTTTGAGGTTTTTATATAAGTGATGAAGAATTTTTTGCATTTGTTTCTGATGAAGTTCTTTATTAAATAGAATGAATAACTCCGTTCAGTGTATTGGTATTTTTTTGCACAGATTAGCTTTGTATATTTAAAATCCCTATATTTATTTGGTAAGATATATTTAAAATCCTGAGAATTATTAACTTATACTGTTGATTAAAAAGTTTTAAAATATTTTATTGCAAAATGTGGTGTGTTTGTAAAAAAAAGGCTGGTGTGATTGCTTAATAATCAGTTCAAAAATATATGGGCACAATGATTATGCTAATCTAAAATTTTATTTTATTTTTATTTCATTTTGCATTTATATACTGGAGTAGTACCTCAGCATTTACAAATTGCTTTGGTGCTACTGATGCCTGGAGTAAATCTTATCCCATGCTTTGTTTCCTTAACTTAAATGCTGTAGGTAAACCTTTTACTATAGATCCAGGAAGACAGATTTCCTCAGTGACCTACATTGTCATGACGTATGAACAGCTGATTGAGAGGTGATCCAGGAAATAAAATCCATTCTAAATCATCTCTAAATTATATATACCTCCTTTCTATATAGTTTCTTCTTAGTGGTTCATTGCAGAGAAATCTGAAGTTAGAATTCTGAACCATGTTTAAGAAAGACTCAGTAGCGAATCATGGCCTGGCCTCTCCCAGATACAAACAATAACTGACACTAGTTTATGTTACCTTTGTCATCAAACTTTATTGCGGACAATTTGACAACAATTTGGAATTCTTTATTGTAACCCTTCATTTTAGAATATTAATCATAATTCTTGTTATAGTACCACTTTCAAATCCTTTAATTGAACCAAAACCTATTACAAACCATTCATTTATAGTCACACAGTAGAATTTTATTAATGATCAACTGTTGCTTATAGATTATTTAACATAGTAGCTTATAGAAATATAGTCATTATGGACCCATACAGCTGCATGAGCCTTTAACTTAAGTCATACAGTCAGGCAAGCCATGCAGCATTATTGACTGATCACTCTGTGAGCCCCTGCCATGCCACCATGACAAAGTGTCATTACAGACCACTTACTCTTGGCCTCTCTTTCAAAACATCTGGCCTCTGAGCAGCATTCCAAACCACTCAGTCCAGTAGGCCTGTATCCCACTGCACTTGATCAAGGGAAAAAGGGGGCTATCCAAAAAGTAAAGACAATACAGAACTAATACAATGACTCATGGATAAATCATCCAGTGCCAAAAGGAAGTAGCTCCATCACTGCACCTGGTCAACCTTAATATAAGGAAATCCTCACATCTAGACCACCTTAGTTCATATTCCTTCATATTGTACAAGGTATAGAGGAAGGGCACAACATTGCCTCACCAGCAGAATTAAAATAAAGAAGGTCAGCATATCATGACCTTCCCCTACATAAACTGCCTGCCACACCCTCCTCCTTTCCTCACATCTCTTTAACCATCTACCTTACTTCCTTTCTTCTGCTTTCCCTCTTCTCAGCTGCTTCTACAGGATGATTGACCAGATGCTGCACAGAGGAGGAATGGAAGGCCAGGATGAAGCAGTTTATGGCTAAACCACTTTTATTTGCTTGTTTGTTTATTTATTTACGTTCATTCATTTGCTAGAGGTTTTTAGCTGGAATAGTCTGAATGGGGTATGCAACATCCATTTTCAACAGAGTCCTGAGGAGAAAAGCTCCAGCAAATTTACACTTGCAACAATTACAGTGAATGTATAAGCAGCACAGCACAGCACACCACATGGGTTACCTTGGTAGCAGTGTTCCAGGAGGAATGCTACTGCAAATTAACATTGAAGGAAGTATCAGTAAATGTGTGAGTATCACTAAATATCATATGGTAACAATTAGTAGAAAAGGTAATAACTAGTTAATTGATTAAAAGTAAATAAAAATAAGTAAAAAGCAGATAGGAGAATAATTTTGCATTTGCCAATGAAAGGAGATAATGAATGAAGGAGACATTCTGTGAAGTATAAACACAGGACAGAGAATGAAAGTGGTAATATAGAATAGATGCAAGACAAAGGCAGACAGTATGAGAGCTGGAATATAAAATAAGTGAATGGAACTTAGCCTGAGGAGTAGAAACTTATGGGTGAATTTTAAAGAGACTAGAGTAGATTAGAGTAAAGAGGATAAAGAGTGTGTGATGATAGACTGTGAGAGTGAGGAAAAGGAAATGTACAAAGATGGAGTGAAGGAAGAGAGCAGGAGAAGGCAGGAAGTTCAGAGTACAGAGAAGTGTTAATGTAGTAAAGGGAGGAGAAGATAAGAATGAGAATAAAGAAAGAGTAGGCTTTGTAGAGTGAGAAAAAGAAAGAAAATGGAGAAAGAAGAGAGGAGGACATTAAGAGCTGGAGAATGGTATGGAGATGATAAGACTGGAGAATAAATGGGAGAAGAAGCATGAAAAAATGCAACTGAAAAGTACGTTGTATAAATGAATTAATATAGAAAAGTGGGGAGATGGGTTGGAAGAAGAAATATAAGGCAGGAGCTAAAGAGTGAAATTTGGAATGGTGGTTAAGAAGAAACAGGATATGGCAAGGGTAATAACTGAAGTTTAGCATATAGAATGGAATTAGTAAATTCATTCAAGCAAAGCAGAGCTTGTATTTTTGGAAATTAATGAAAAATGTGGAGGAATATTGGACAACTGCACTAAACCAGGTGAGCAAGTACAGTTTAAAGAGCTAGTTTTAAATGAGATAAATGCTATTTGCCTAATAGAAAAATGGTGGGAGTTCACACCCTGGGTATATATGACGAGTAAAGGGGGATACCTGAAGTATTGTAGGATTTTTTATCACAACTAGGTTTGCATATGTAGAGTGAAGAGGGATTGAAGCAAAGTACTGCTTTAGTTAGGAATTAAGAGCATGACACTTGTCTGGTAAGTGAAGTAAATTATGAATAAGTTTTAACTATGCAAGACTAAGGGTGTTTGAGAGTTCATGACAGGTGCTGGCTGGAAAATAAATTGTTGTGGTGATCATGCAGATCAGATTAGAGTAGTATCTTCATCATATTGGATGAGAGTAGTGTGAGATGAGGCCGTGGTGAGATTATTTATGAACAGATTAAATAGAAGTAGTCCAAGAATGCCCTGTGGAACACCAGTAGCTATTGGCACGAAGGTAGAGAAGGAGGAAGACCATTTTACTGCCTGGGTGTGATTAGACAGATAGCTGGCAAACCTGGAGCTGAAGGGGAAAAGCCCAGTGAGTATAGTTTGTGAAGCAGTCTTGGATGGCAGACAGTATCAAAAGCCTTAGGGAGGTCTATGAAAATGGAGAATATAAGGTTATTTTCATTTCTTAATTTGTGGACAGTGTTAAGGTAGGAGAGCAGGGCTGGAATTGTACTATGGTAAGGTCAAAAACCCACTTTCAGTGGGTGAGAGAATATTGTTGGATATGAGAAACTGAAGAACCTCAATATGGATACATTTTTTTCTAGAATTTTAGAAAGAGGTGATAAGATGGTAATAGGTCAAAAATTAGATGAACTATAGAGTTTCCAGCTTTGTGAGGGGCAATGATAAAAGATTGCTCTCATAGTGTGGGAACAGTAGCTTCAACAATAAAGCAGTTGAATATGGAAATGACAGGAAAATGATTAAGCAGAAATTGCTAGATGCTCATCTGGAAGATTACCAGGGCCTAGAGTGGTGGGTTTGAACTTGATGAGGAGTTTTTCAATAGATTTAATTGGTACTGGCCATATAGTGAAAGACGGAGGATTAGTTACTTTCTGAGGACATGATGGATGAGATAATTGTGGATGGTGCTGTGTGACAGTAGCAAGAGTTTAATAAAATGTGAGTTGAATCTACAGGCTGTAACTTGGTTAATCAGTTAGGAAAATGGATTGGGTGGCTAAGTTACTGTGGTTTAAGGAGGTTGTTAATGGAGGTCCAAAAGGACTTGGGATTAAAACTTTATGAGTCCTGTACAGAAGTGTAGTAGTTTATTTTATCATTTTATTATACAAACCATTTGTTTACAATCACACACTTAAATCTGATTAACCATCAACTACTGCTCACAGTTTTGTGTTTAATGCAGAGTTTATGCAAAACTACCCCTTAAGGAACCATATAGCTGCTTTAGCCTTTAACTTAAACCATGCAGTTAAGCAAGCTCTGCAGCATTGACTGCTTATGCTACGACTGCCTGTCATACCCATATACCATTGTATTGCTCTAGACTGATTGCTCCTGGCTGCTCCTAAAAAACATCTGCCCTCCAGGCAGCATTCAGAACTGCTCATTCCAGTGGGTCTAATTCCCACTGCACTTGGCCATGGGACAAGGGAGAATCCATAAAGGAGGGCTACAGAAACACCCACCAGGATATCTAAACTTTGTTCTGTAGCCTGTTTATCCATTTCTTTGTCACCTCAGACTAACCAAAATAGTTCAATTATATACCCCCAATGATTCTCCTGTATACTGCTGCTTAGCCAAGTCTTACAGCGGCAGGGATAACTGCAGTTTTTAATGCACCCATCTCTATATTGCTGACCAGTATCCCTTCTTATCTAAACCAAATAGGATCCATAGCCACTGAGATCCATTTGTCTAAAACCAAAAAATCCAGGGTCAAGAGTCCCCAGCAGCCCTATTGGTAATGAATATCTGAGTTATTCCTATTCCTGAAATCTTAATAGCCTCATATCTACCTCCGCACCAGCCTGAGGATTATAGAAAACTACATCCTCATTGCTTTAGTACATACCTGCTTGATTAATGTGAGATCTCTGATGTGCAAGAATAATTTACATTTTGGAACATACACAAAGCCATTGCCTCTCAAGTGTATCTTCATGACATGTAGTCTGTCACTCACTTTTACAAACTCATTCAACACAGGTATAAGCTGGTGCCACTGTGTCTCTCTGTGGTCCTTCCTTACGACATCCCAATTATCAGAATCAAGCTTGAGATAAGAGTCTCTTAGCCAAACCACCACCCTCTTAGCAGCTGAATAAATGAGGGAATGCTCCAAGACTTCCTACAAGCTCCTTTTTACATCCTAAAAAACAAAACGAAACAGAATATTAGCACACAGCCTCAGTGAGGTAAAAATATTTATTTTCATAACTATTTATTTTCTTTATTTTTATACTGATATACCTTAAGTTACTGAATTACCTAATGTACTGCAAGAAAGAATTAGAAAATCTAGTCCCACCCTTTTTATCATCTCTATGAATTGGCCTTCCTTGGCCAGGTCAGCTGTCCTGCCAATCCAAAAGGAGTGGGTTAAGTAGAAGTCAGATGGGAAGTCCATATTTTCCAGTACTCTCTAGAGCATGAATTCCTATTGTTTAGGTTCTACTGGTGTACCACTGGCTAAACACTAGGTCATCCTAAGTCGTCCTTGGTAATAAGGCTTGTAATGAAAAGGCCCAGCTCAATGGGCACAACAGAAAATTCAAGGTTACTGTGCAAGATCACTTTTCAGCCTTTACCATCCTGATCAGTTTTAAATTTGGAGATTCAGACCAAGGCTGCACTGTCTGCCGCCTGAATATCCCATCAGAGCAACCCATTCCTGTGTGATGTGATGAATCTCCCCCACCAAGCAGCTCACTTACTTCGAAGACTCCTGCATAGAAAAAGGTTGCTAGCTTGGCACACATCTCACATATGCTAATCTGATGTAAGCCCCTAAATCAAGCTTTATAATCTGCCTGCTGAAAGGCAGTGTTTGATTTGCAGACTTCCCCTGCACTCTTTCCCAACCTTTTGCCATTGTTAAAGTTTTCCAGTGCTTCATGTCATTTGGTGTCTTGGTGTTCTGGGCTGCCATGCTCATTGCTGCTTAATGAATTCTAGTAGTTCCCACCACCTCACTTTGCATCCATTTGGACACAAAATATTTGGTAGCCAACTTGACCAACTAGACCCGGTCACTGCTTGGTAAATATGTGTGAAGGCTAACAATGCAGTGAAAGGTGAGGTGTATGCCTCCCTAGTACTAGGACCCCAATATTACCATATGAGATCAGTCATCAGAAAATTGTAATGTTCCACTCTTCCTTTGGAATCCATATTGATTTACCTTCAGCTTCTAGGACCAGTGACTGGAAGCTGCAAAACAGTAAGTGGAAAATACTATTAGCCACTGAATTCACCTGACTGGGAATGTCTTTGCTGTGAAAGTCAAATTTATAGAAAGACTGTGCAAAACAAGTACCTTTAATAAGGTCTGGACTGAATGGCATGTTTTCTTGGTTAGTACTTGCACCACTGATTTGTTGCCGAACTGAAATGTCACTTTCCTGTTACTTAACCACTGTTACAATACTAGTGTGGGTGCACAAATAGACATCAGTTACAAAAAGATAATACCCCTCAGCCTTTCCTCAGGCCAACTCTGTAGCCAAAATTCTGCAATCCAGCTACTTTTGAAGTAAATCCCTATTCCTTTTGTCCCAGAAGCATTTGTGTAAAGTTGATGGTCTGCTGTGCTTACCTAGTTGGCCTGCCAAATAGAGTCCCCATTGTAGCAAAAATATAGAGGTTTCATTTGACCTGCCTGCCCTCCTTCACTTTGCTTAGATGCACTTCCAGCAGCATGTTCACCAGGGACCTTGTAAATGCCCCGCCTTGGCCTATGGCCTTGCATGTGAAGATAAAAAGCTGCGGCAGCTCCCATAACATCTCTAACCCTCACTTTTGAGGTCCTTAGAAACAAATAATTTTCTTATGTAGTTTGTACAACTTACTCTTGAGAATCTTAAATAACTTGATTAGGCACATTGATCTCCAGCCCCAGGAATGTTAAAACCTTGGATAATCCTCTCTTATACACTGCCAACAGCACCTCAGGCCTTTGCACATTTCTTATAAAAGATTATATCCCTCTCTCTCTCTTTCTGTTTCTGTTTCCATTCAGCCTTCCCCCATAAACCGGAAGCCATTGAAACGCTGCCCTAATCTCTGACCTACTTGTTTATTCAACTATATCCAGTGCCAAACAATGTTAAACTTTTCAAAGGCAGTGCAAGCTACTGCACATCTCATCAGCATGGCTTTACTGAAGTATCATACTCTAACCTCATCTTTGTCCATATTATCATTAACTAAGAAATGACACAGAATGACAAATAGCAAATAAGCCTAACCTCCCTGCTTTTTCTTAGGCATCAGTCCTAATGGTGAGACTTCATAACTCTGAAACTATGGAGTGTCAAATGGCCCACCGGTTGAGCTGCTTGCACTTCCTTGTTTGGCAATGCTCAGGTAATGTCCCCTCTGTCCTCTGACTGATTTCAGATTTTTACATGCCCTCTTGTCTCACTGCTCTTAATTTGATTAAAGACCTCTTTCAAAAGCCTGCAGAATCTGTGCAGTCAACCTGTCCTGTAGAATTCTCAAATTAACTGGAGAGTGTCTAAACAGAGTAGTGTCAAAGGAGGAAATCCCTTTACATTCTCTGACACAGCCTGCCTTTGTAGCCCACTGGTCATGATTCTTTGGCCTCCCAGCTTCTTGGATAATGTCTGAGCCTCTGTCTAGTACTCCAGATTCTTCTTCCAGTATCTGACAATGGAGTGTGTGCAAACCTCCTCAGTGTGAGCAAAGTACCATCCCCCACATCCACCAACACTGAATGTACAGCAAGACTTGGCCATTGGTTTAGTTTCTTTGGTGCCTACCTTCCCTGACAATGACAATTTGTCTGTCATCATCCCAAACCAGGTATCTGGGCATTTGTTCTCCCATCTCCTTGACCTGTCTTCTGCCTTTAGTTTCATAAAATTTTGATCATATCATATCCAATGCTGAACTTATCCTCTGTGCTTCTTGAATTGCCAGAAAATAAGCAGCATAGCTACAGTTTGCTGTAGCTTCCTCTTTACAGTGACTGCCAGCAGATGATTACAACCCTAGATGCAGTCATCCCAGGCTCCAGCTCTGAACCTACACAGCTTCTTTTTCAGTGCCACCAGGGCTGCTGTCAAATCCTTAGAACCTTGAGCTTCTCCCTCAGAGATGC